>NW_027254591.1:5000-133374 GCF_044704955.1 Pristiophorus japonicus
AGACCTGGGTGTCATGGTTCATCAGTCATTGAAAGTTGGCACAGGTACAGCAGGCGGTGAAGAAGGCAAATGGTATGTTGGCCTTCATAGCTAGAGGATTTGAATATAGGAGCAGGGAGATCTTACTGCAGTTGTACAGGGCCTTAAGTGAGGCCTCACCCGGAATATTGTGTTCAGTTTTGGTCTCCTAATCTGAGGAAGGACATTCTTGCTATTGAGGGAGTGCAGCGAAGGTTCACCAGACTGATTCCCGGGATGGCAGGACTGCCATAGGAGGAGAGACTGGATTGATTTGGCCTGTATTCACTGGAGTTTAGAAGGATGAGAAGGGATCTCATAGAAATATATAAGATTCCGACGGGACTGGACAGGTTAGATGCAGGAAGAATGTTCCCGATGTTGGGGAAGTCCAGAACCAGGGGACACAGTCTTAGGATAAGGGGTAAGCCATTAAGAACTGAGATGAGGAGAAACTTCTTCACTCAGAGAGTTGTTAACCTGTGGAATTCTCTACCGCAGAGAGTTGTTGATGCCAGTTCATTGGATATATTCAAGAGGGAGTTAGATATGGCCCTTATGGCTAAGGGGATCAAGGGGTATGGAGAGAAAGCAGGAAAGGGGTACTGAGGGAATGATCAGCCATGATCTTATTGAATGGTGGTGCAGGCTCAAAGGGCCGAATGGCCGACTCCTGCACCTATTTTCTATGTTTCTGTGTACAGGAACTGGAGGGGAAATAAATACAGCTTTTTATGAGGTTAGTTTGACTGCTGAAGAAATGAGGAGCAAACGACTCACGCAGTAAACCACCAGAACGTCAACCTTGAGAGGAATCCAGCATTCGCTTCAGGGCAGGGATTCTGTGGTAAATAAAAGCAGCATTGGTCAAACCTTCAATCGATCGCTTTCACCTCCTCTCGGTTATAATCATAACATAAGAACATAAGAATTAGGAACAGGAGTAGGCCATCTAGCCCCTCGAGCCTGCTCCGCCATTCAACAAGATCATGGCTGATCTGGCCGTGGACTCAGCTCCACTTACCCGCCCGCTCCCCATAACCCTTAATTCCCTTATTGGTTAAAAATCTATCTATCTGTGATTTGAATACATTCAATGAGCTAGCCTCAACTGCTTCCTTGGGCAGAGAATTCCACAGATTCACAACCCTCTGGGAGAAGAAATTCCTTCTCAACTCGGTTTTAAATTGGCTCCCCCGTATTTTGAGGCTGTGCCCCCTGGTTCTAGTCTCCCCGACCAGTGGAAACAACCTTTCTGCCTCTATCTTGTCTATCCCTTTCATTATTTTAAATGTTTCTATAAGATCACCCCTCATCCTTCTGAACTCCAACGAGTAAAGACCCAGTCTACTCAATCTATCATCATAAGGTAACCCCCTCATCTCCGGAATCAACCTAGTGAATCGTCTCTGTACCCCCTCCAAAGCTAGTATGTCCTTCCTTAAGTAAGGTGACCAAAACTGCATGCAGTACTCCAGGTGCGGCCTCACCAATACCCTATAGTTGCAGAAGGACCTCCCTGCTTTTGTACTCCATCCCTCTCGCAATGAAGGCCAACATTCCATTCGCCTTCCTGATTACCTGCTGCACCTGCAAACTAACTTTTTGGGATTCATGCACAAGGACCCCCAGGTCCCTCTACACCGCAGCATGTTGTAATTTCTCCCCATTCAAATAGTATTCCCTTTTTTTGTTTTTTTTCCCCAAGGTGGATGACCTCACGCTTTCTGACATTGTCTTCCATCTGCCAAAACTTAGCCCATTCGCTTAACCTATCTAAATCTCTTTGCAGCCTCTCTGTGTCCTCTACACAACCCGCTTTCCCACTAATCTTTGTGTCATCTGCAAATTTTGTTACACTACACTCTGTCCCCTCTTCCAGGTCATCTATGTATATTGTAAACAGTTGTCCCAGCACCGATCCCTGTGGCACACCACTAACCACCGATTTCCAACCCGAAAAGGACCCATTTATCCCGACTCTCTGCTTTCTGTTCGCCAGCCAATTCTCGATCCATGCTAATACATTTCCTCTGACTCCGCGTACCTTTATCTTCTGCAGTAACCTTTTGTGTGGCACCTTATCGAATGCCTTTTGAAAATCTAAATACACCACATCCATCGGTACACCGCTATCCACCATGCTCATCATATCCTCAAAGAATTCCAGTAAATTAGTTAAACATGATTTCCCCTTCATGAATCCATGTTGTGTCTGTGTCTGATCATAGAATCTGACAGCATAGGAGGCCATCCGGCCCATTGTTATTACTATCCCATTAGTCCTACTCCCCCCGCTCTTTCCTCATTGCAACTCAGTATTTTCCTTTCAATTATTTATGCAATTTCCCTTTTGAAAGTTATCATTGAATGTGCCTTCAGGCAACACATTCCAGATCACAACTCTGACAGAAAATGTCTCTGCACTTCGCCTCTGGTTCTTTTACTGATTATCTGAAATCTGTGAGCTCTGCTCACCGACCCTCCTGCCCGTGGAATCAGTTTCTCCCAATCTACTCGATCAAAACCCTTTTTCCAGTTCTGACGAAATTGACCTGAAACATTAACTCTGTTTCTTCACAGATGCTGCTGAGTGTTTTGCAGCAATTTTGGTTTTAGATCGGGTTTGCATTTGCAAATCTAAAATGTCTGAACAAGCTGTAAAACGCCAGTCAATTTGAATTTTTTAAAACATGGTGATGTGCTCCCAGGAGAGCGAAATCCTGGAGTTTGGATACAGATCAGCCACAATCAGATTGAATGGGGGAGCAGGTTCAAGGGGCTGAATGGCCTGCTCCTGGTTCTAGGTTCCTTCTGAACAAGGAGAGATGGGAACCAAAGCCTTTACTGCCTGGGTCAACACACCACAGGGTGAATCTTCATCGTGTGACGGAGAGAAACAGGTGGCAGCGACTCAGCAGGTCCGCTTTACATGTTTTACACCGCTGCTCAGTCAGGATCAAACCCCGCATTCTGTCACACACCACCATTTCAATTGCAATTTGGAGTGATTCCTGAAAAGAACTTGCATTTCTGTAGCGCATTTCACAACCTCAAGGCGTCCCAAAGCGTTTCACAGCCAGTAGTGCTCTCGAAGTGTGGTCACGGCTGTAGTGTCGGAAAGGCGGCAGCCAATTTGTGCTATGCAACAATGATCAGGGGCACTCCCTGCTAACCCAAGCCTACATACACACCTCGGCCATAGGTTGGGAAAGTCAGGTCTAAAGACCCCCTCTCCTCCCTCCCTCAAGGCCGCAACAAATCGCCAATTGAATGGTTGTAGTGATGTTGGTCGAGGGATAAATATTGGCCAGGAGACCAGAGGGGAGCTCCGCTGGTCTTTTTTGAAATAGTGCCGTGGGATCTCCTGTGTCCACCTGAGGGGGCTGGATTATGTGCTCAAGTCACGGGAGTGGGACTTGAACCCACGACCTTCTGGCTCAGAGGTGAACGTGGTACCCACTGAGCCGTGGCTGGTACCGTTGACATGGCTCAGGAATTTTCTGGTTTCCGAAAGAAACTGGAGCCGCCAAGACCATGAAGGTCAGAGATGTGAAGATGCTGAAACTTTAGCACTGCAAGGTCGGCAGCAGCTGGACTCACTGCATCTGGTGACGTCCTGCAGAAGTACGGAGGAGGCTCACTGAAGCAACAGAGAAAGAACTGAATCAGAACTAAGACAAAGTAAATGTAGAACGTGGTGAGTCGGAAGACATCAGATACTCCACCCTGGGGAAAAAACACAGAGAGGAGAAATTATTCAAAGATTCATTCACACCTCAGGACAGAAGCGGTTGTCTCGCTCTCTGAAACCCATCATCATTGCTCAAAGTCTTCAAACCAAGCCACACAGATAATCCCACACAGGTACAGGTTTGCACACTCACTCCCTTCAGGGGCACTCCCTACTAACCCAAGCCTACACACACATCTCGGCCATAGGTTGGGAACAGTCAGGTCTAAAGACCCCCTCCCCCCCTCCCTCAAGGCCGCATATGATGCTGAATATAACTGGCTAAAACCAGGTACCAGCTACACGGTTCCCCACTGCTTGTTCAGCTAAGGCAGAACCACCCTACACATTCCTGCACTGGCCTGTAGGCTATCAGCAGTCGGAGAATCTCAGGCCCCAGTGACAAGCCGACCAGAAGGCACCATCACTCCAAACAGAGCCTGCCCATTGGAGCTGGAACATGATAGTGCATGAAATGAGATGGGTCACTCAGCCCATGAGCTCCACTCTCCCAGAGTCCATGTACACTCTCCCCTACCCACCCATTCAATCCCCTCCCACAGTCCATGTACACTCTCCCCTATCCCCCTATCCACCCATTCAATCCCCTCCCACAGCCCATGTACACTCTCCCCACCCATTCAATCTCCTCCCAGAGTCCATGTACACTCTCCCCTACCTATCCATTCAATCCCCTCCCACAGCCCATGTACACTCTCCCCTATCCCCCTACCCACCCATTCAATCCTCTCCCACAGCCCATGTACACTCTCCCCTATCACTCTCCCCACCCATTCAATCCCCTCCCACAGCCCATGGACACTCTCCCCTATCCCCCTACCCACCCATTCAATCCTCTCCCACAGCCCATGTACACTCTCCCCTATCACTCTCCCCACCCATTCAATCCCCTCCCACAGCCCATGGACACTCTCCCCTATCACTCTCCCCACCCATTCAATCTCCTCCCACAGCCCAAGTACACTCTCCCCTATAACTCCACCTGCCCATTCAGTCTCCGGCAGGAACTTTTCATATAAATATTCACAAAGGAAATTGAGAAAAATTCCAGAAATCCACTATTCTCCTGTCTGCCCCATCCCAAGTCAGTGGCCTCTATCCCTTCAGCGCTATATGGAGTGCACTGAGCTAACGTTTGCCTAATGTAGCAGTTACCCCAGTGAATGTACATGGGGACACATCGCACAACGAGTGCTTACCTCACCGAGTGCCAGCAGAATATTCGACCTGAATGGTATCACAGCGCAAAGCAATGCGATCAGCCAGAAGAAGAACAGCATTCCAGAGGACTGGAGGCCCCGCAGCCTCTCGTACTGGATCAGAAAGGTCGCGAGCAACTGAAGTCACAAGGAAGACAAGTGTTAGAAATGGCCAGGCCTCCCCCCGCCAGATCTCATCGCGCTCCGCAGCATAACCTCGCAGTGCGTCACCCAGTGTGGATCCGACCTATGCAGACTGGGTAACTCCAACCCCATCCCATGCCATGTGGAGTTACCTCGTCTCACCTGGCATTTTATTTTTATATTCATTCTCGGGATGTGGATGTCGCTGGCAAGGTCGGCATTTATTGCCCATTCATAGTCGCCCTGAGAAGGAGCTGGTGGGCTGCTTTCGTAACCACTGGCAACGGTTTAATACAACGGTGTTTGTTGAGCCACTTCAGAGGGCAGTTACGAGTCAACAACATTGGTGTAGGACTGGAGACACATGTAGGCCCAGACTGGGTAAGGACAGCAGGTTTCCTGCCCCAGAGGACATTGAGGTGTGTGTGTGTGTGTGTGTGTGTGTGTGTGTGTGTGTATGAAGGCAAGGGAGTAAATAAATCGATGGGACATGGGTAACAAGCCGTGCTGGACTTCAGGCCATTCGCAGCTGGTCAGGGGGGCAGTGGCAGGAACGGACCAGGGGAGAGAACGAAGTGAAGGCAGGACAAACAGCTGACTCCCCCGCCACCCCAACACTTTGATAGCAAGGGATAATTTCTTCCTGCTCTTTAGGACTCTCTCTCACGCCGCTGTTGCTTCGCAGCCCATCTAGCCAGTTGGTCAGGTATCTTGGCCATGGCACAGAGTGACCGCTGCCCCTGGCTTGAGACGATCCCCCGACAATCCAGGCAAATGTACGAGCTCGCACTGTGCAATCCCGCTTTACAATATCATGATTACTGGTGCGGCCAGATCCATAACCTGTCGGGCCACTGAGGAGCGTGGCGTGGCCTTGGGGAGGGGGGGTGGCGTGGCCGGGGACGTAGTCCGGAGGGGGAGGGGGGGGGAGGTGTGGTCCGGAGGGGGAGGGGGTGCGCGGTCCAGGGGGGGAGGGGGCGCGGTCCAGGGGGGGGAGGGGGTGCGGTCCAGGGGGGGGGAGGGGGCGCGGTCCAGGGGGGGGAGGGGGCGCGGTCCGGGGGGGGAGGGGGCGCGGTCCGGGGGGGGAGGGGGCGCGGTCCAGGGGGGGGGAGGGGGCGCGGTCCAGGGGGGGGAAGGGGGCGCGCTCCAGGGGGGGGAGGGGGCGCGCTCCAGGGGGGGGGAGGGGGCGCGCTCCAGGGGGGGGAGGGGGCGCGCTCCAGGGGGGGGAGGGGGCGCGCTCCAGGGGGGGGAGGGGGCGCGCTCCAGGGGGGGGAGGGGGCGCGCTCCAGGGGGGGGAGGGGGCGCGCTCCAGGGGGGGGAGGGGGCGCGCTCCAGGGGGGGGAGGGGGCGTGCTCCAGGGGGAGAGGGGGCGTGCTCCAGGGGGGGAGGGGGCGTGCTCCAGGGGGGGGAAGGGGGCGTGGTCCAGAGTGGGAGGGGGGCGTGGTCCAGAGTGGGAGGGGGCGGCGTGGCCCTGGGGAGGAGTGGGGGTGGCATGGCCAGGGCCGTGGTCCGGAGGGGTGGCGTGGTCTGGGGGGGAGGGAGCGTGGTCCGGAGGCGGGGTGAGGAGGACATGGCTGGTAGGGGGAGGGGCAACGTGGTCCAGAGGGATGGGGGGGGTGGGGGGGGGAGAACGTGGTCCAAATGGGGAGTGGGGGGCGTGGCCTGGAGGGGGAGGGGGCGTGGCCTGGAGAATGAGGCTCTTCCCCAAATGTCTGTGTTGCTATTTTCGTTAAGTATAATGAATCAGCGCTGTGAATTGCAAACACCCGACCGTGTAGCAACATGCAGTCTGTTAATGCTCTGCTCACCATGGTGACTCCCAGCAGCAAAGGGCTGATGAAATACGCGAGTGCCCGTGCTTTTTCATTCAGCACTTCATCCAAGGAATAGAAGAGGTCTGACCAGCAGACAATCCACAGCAGCACCCCCAGAACCTGCAGAACAGAGAACCGGGACAGTCAGTCAGACCACAGGAGATAGACAGGTCACTCCGATAATACAAAGATTTGGTTCTAAGTGATTGGCTGTCCAACACACCCTAACCCTAACTCATCGTCAGGTTTAAGAGACTCCAACAGAAGCTATTGATAAATCCAGATGGACAGTTCCTGTTTTCCCAATGCTGTCTCCCTGAAGGACACAGCCACTGAGCCCAGGCACAGTAGCATACAGACCAGAGGTTGGCAATTGGGCAAAGAGCAGTTGTAGATGGATTTGGATCTGGATCTGTTTGAAGACCGGTCACCAGTGGTGTCCTGCAGGGATCAGTCTTGGGATTGTTGCTCTTCACTATTTTTACGAATGATCTGGATGTAGGTGTCGGTGACACGATCTGCAAATGGCAGATGATACTCGGATCTATGCAAGTGTTAGGACTGTAGGCAATGCTCAGCTGCTGTAGGCAGATCTTACTGTGTTGAGAGATTGAGCTCCTGACTGGCAAATGATGTACAACTTAGATAAGTGCAGTGTTATGTATGTGGGCAGGGTGAATGTTCAACATCCCTACACCCTTCAGGGAAAAGCATTAAAGGTGGAGATGGAGATAGAAAGAGAGCTGGGCATTCTAGTGCATACATCTTTAAAGGTATATGAGCAATCCCGTATAGTGATGGCTGGAGTGAATCGGGTGTTGGGGTGTATCCATAGGACAATTGAGTACAGGACGAGGCAGACGCTGCTGTCCTTGTACAAGACCTTGGTCAGGCCGCACTTGGAATATTGTGTCCAGCTTTGGTCTTACATGGAAGGTGATACTGAGGCTTTGGAAAGGGTGCAGAGGACCACTAGACTAATTCCCAGTCTAAAGCATCTTAGTTTATCAAAATAGACTAAAAAAGAGTTGGACATACTTTAGAGGTGTAGATTTAGAGGTGATCTGATTGAGGTTTGTAAGATAATGAAGATTTATAGACGGTGTTCCTGTTGACAGTCTGTTTCAATTAAATAGGTTAGGGAGGACCAGAGGCCACAATTTTACAATTTCAAGTTGTACAAGGTAAGATTTAGGTTTGATGTCAGGAGATGGTTCTTTTCCCAGAGAATAGTGGACCTCTGGATCAGGCTGCTGTCACATGTGGTCAATGCTGAGTCACTAAATTCCTTCAAGCGAGAGCTGGACCTGTTTCTGGCTGGGGTGGAGAGCATCTCTTACACAAGGTAGGTACTTCAGGGAATTCAGGGCTAGAGTGATCGCCTAGGCTAGTTTCAATCATCTAGCTGGGTCGGAGAGGAATTTCCCAGATTTTCATCAAATAGCCTGGGTTTTTTTTTATCTGTGTTTTTACCTCTCCCAGGAGATCACATGGTTCCGGGTGGGGTGGAGTGTATATGTTGTGATACACATGGTATCGCAATTGTGTGGGACAGGCTGGATGGGTCTTTACCTGTCCGTCATTGTTCGCATGTTCCAAGCCTGTGCCAGGATAACTGTTGCCGTTCAACTGGCTAAAGTTCAACAGCTTAGTAGTACAAAGCCGTGGGAAGCAACTAGCGCTGACCGTACTCACTAGGCCACCGGGTGGAATCGTTATCTGGAATGAGTGGGGGGAACCCAAGCTCCCAGTGCCGGTTCCACGTCCCATTCGTGAGTCAGGTTACCTGCTCAATCATTACCACTGCCCTGGAGTAGCTGCCAGCTCAGGTATCAGATTACAGAGTCAACCAGAGGGTTGACTTTAGCCCAACCTTCTGTACCAGACATCATGGGAGCCATCTGTACCCCAAAGAGACCCACATCTCTAAGCCAAGGAGGGCAGTTATGAGGGGCACGGTGAGCAGCACAACAGACGATAAGATCTGCGAGTGTATTACCACCATCCTTCCACCCATAGCTTGGACACAGCCCACTAATCAGTGGAGACTCAGCAGCCAGCAATAAGTCTACAAAATACAAGCACGACTTGCACCTGCTCCCTGCTCCTCCATTTTCCCGCTCTCAAGGCATTGAGGAGGTGGAGCTGCACATGTGCAAACTTACCTTACCGCGCCTTTAAGACTCGGCTTTTCCCAGGATATGAATCGGATTTCAGAGCATGCGCAATGGTTTCCAAAATTTAGCGTGAACATTTTCGGTCGCGCCCCCCCCAGGTCAGGTGTGTAACGGCTAATTTAGGGGCCCCTTCAGCTCTTGGTCTGATTCCAGCAAATGTCTCGGCAGGAGGTACAAACTCGAGGCAGAGGTTTTAAACTAGTAAGATGGGGGGTGGGATCTACAAGAAACGGAACCATCCTAAATATAAGCAAAACAGGAAAAGACAGCATAGGAACGAATAAAGTAAGGGAGAACATTGATGGCAAGGGAATAAATAGAGTTATAGAACAGGAGTCTAAAAAGATGGTTAAACATAAATTGAGTGGAAATCCTATTAAAAATGAGTTAAACTGTCTGTACAACAATGCACACAGTGTCCGTAATAAATCAGCGAAGCTGGAGGCAATCATGCGTTGCGAGGAACCAGACATAGTAAGAATTACTGAGACATGGCTACAGAAAAATCAACTACCCCGATATTAATTGGACAGAAGAGGTAAGTAAAAGGGATGAGGGAATGGAGTTCCTACAATGTGTACAGGACTCCTTTCGAATCCAATATATAAAAAGCCTAACAGGGGAGGATTTGCTATTGGATCTGGTAATGGGGAATGAACCAGAGCAGAAAAGAGAAGTAAAAGTAGGGGAACATCTAGGCAATAGTGGCCATAATACAATACGCTTTAAGATGATAATTGAGAAGGACATAAGTATGACAAAAACCAGGGTAATAGATTAGAGAAAAGTTGATTTTGAGGGGCTGAAAATAGAACTTGGGAAAATAAAATGGGCGACAATATTGGCATAAACCGATGTAGAACAGCAATGGGAAACATTTAAAATGGTGTTCAACAGAGTGCAGGAACAATATATTCCGCTAAAAGAACAAACTAAACACTAATAAGACACCATGGATAAATAAAGCCATCAGGGAACAATTGAGGGTAAGGAAAGAGGCATACATTCAGTACATAGACAGCAGGGGAGTGCATGATGAGGGAGAATATGAAGAGATTGGGAGAGAAGTCAAAAAAACAATTAGGCAAAGAGGAACTATGAAATGAAATTATCAAGGGACATAAAATAAAATAGTACAATATTTTACAAGTACATCGATAACAAAAAAAGGAAGGTTGGGATGGGAATAGGGCCATGAAGGGATAGACAGGATCTTGGTGGTCTGTCGTATCCAACAAAGATGTTGTTGTGCTAACCATCAATGGCATGCGTCTTCAAGTGGCTGTATAGGCCAATTCTGGATGCACATAGTCTCTTGCATGTCGGACAAGGGAAGTTCGATGTGCCTGATGCTGACAGTACTGCCACCTGATGTCGTCTATCTCTAGTGTCCCACAGGCGTTGACATCGTCTTTCCTCGAAGGTCTGGCAGGCAGTCCTCGTGAGGGTTCGCCACTGGATTTTATTAGCTGCTGTATTCTCCAGGTCCTTTGGTCGGATGCCACAGTACTGGAGGTTAGCCTTGATGCAATCTTTGTAGCGCTTGCGGGGGCGCCCCTGGTGTCTTTGACCTTCACAGAGCTCGCCGTGAAGAAGCTGACGAGGGATCCTTGACTCATCCATGCGGATGACATGTCCAGCCCACCGGAACTGGGCTCACCTGATCATCACCTCGATGCTAGTTGATTGTGCTCTCTCCAGAACCTCAAAGTTTGACACCCGGTCTTGCCAGCGTATGTGGAGTATCGATCTGAGACGGCGCATATGGAAAGCTTCCAACTTTTTGATGTGACGCCTGTCAGGTGTCCAGGTCTCACATCCAGAAAGGAGAGATGAGAGAACGACTGCTCTATACACCAACAGTTTAGTTGACAGTCGGATGTGGTGGTGACTCAACACCTTAGTGCCCAAGCGACCAAGTGCCTGGCTGGCTTTACAGATCCTTGCATCAATCTCCTTGTCCAAGGACCAGTCACTTGATATGGTGCTGCCAAGATACTTGAAGCTGTCCACTGACTTTAGTTGTATACTGCCGATGAAGACTGTGGGAGCAGGTGCTGTGGTGCCAGGGGCAGGCTGATAGAGAACCTCGGTTTTACTAAGGCTGATGGTTAGGCCAAACAATTCTGTTGCCTCAGCAAATTTGCTGAGTATGAATTGTCAGTCACTCTCCTGGTGTGCCATAAGGGCGCAGTCGTCAGCAAAAAGTGCCTCTAGGATGAGTCGTTTCCGTACTTTGGTCTTTGTAGCAAGGCGGCGGAGTGAACCATCGAATCGATATTTCAGGTAAACCCCAAACTCCAAGTCTTTTATGGCATAGTTCAAGACGCAGGTAAAGAATAGGTTGAACAGAACGGGAGCGAGTACACAACCTTGTTTCACTCCATTTGAGATGGCAAATGGGGCCGTGGTTGTGTGTCTGAGAGCACCTGTCATGTTGTCAGTTGCTGTGATAACACCACAGGTAACGATAGAGAGATGGCAGAAATATTAAATCATTATTTTGCTTCAGTATTTACCAGGGAGACAGAACAGGTGGACATGGCATTGGATGATGAGATCAGTAATGAGATAAGTGCATTTAAAATAAAAAATAAGTGATATATTAAATAAACTAATCAAACTCAAAGAGGATAAAACCCCTGGTCAGGATGGATTGTATCCATGCATTTTAAAAGAATCTAGGGAAGAGATAGCAGAGGCATTACTACACATATTTAATAATTCATTAGAAAAAGGTGTAGTGCCAGAGGACTGGTGGATAGCTAACAGAAGGGGGATAGAACATGCCCAGGGAATTATAGACCAGTCAGCTTAACATCGGTGGTAGGACAAATAATGGAATCCCTGCTAAAGAAGAAAATAGAAGAACATCTCGAAACCAAAAATATAATAACAAATAGTCAGCATGGATTTCAAAAGGGAAAGACTTGCTTGACCAACCTCATTGAATTTTTTGAAGAGGTAACAGAGAGAGTAGACAAGGGGAATGCAGTAGATGTAATTTATCTAGATTTTCAAAAGGCCTTCGATAAGGTACCCCATAATAGACTGATGAACAAGGTCAGAGAATGCGGAGTCAGGGGACAAGGAGCAGAATGGATCGCTAGCTGGCTTCAAGACAGAAAGCAGAGAGTCGGGTAAAGGGCAGCTATCCACAGGGGCAGAAGATGGGTCGTGGTGTTCCACAAGGATCAGTGCTGGGACCACTTCTGTTCACAAGTTACTTCAACGATTTAGACTTTGGAATCAAAAACACAATTTCTAAATTTGCGGATGACACCAAATTGGGGGATAGTCAATACTGAGGGGGACTGCAACAAATTACAGGGGGACATTAATAAACTTGCAGAATGGGCATATAATTGGCAAATGAAGTTCAACAGAGATAAATGTATGGTATTATATTTTGGTAGGAAGAATAGGGAGGTCACTTATTACTGGGAGGATGCGAGTCTGGGTGGGGTAGAGGAACAAAGGGATCTCGGATACAAATCCACAAATCACTAAACGTTACGGCACAGGTTAGCAAAGCTATAGAAAAAGCAAACCAAGTACCAGGGTTTATTTCTCGAGGTATAGAATTGAAAAGTAGGGAAGTTATGCTAAACCTGTATTGAACCTTGGTTAGACCACACAGAGCACTGCGTACAGTTCCGGACGCCATATTATAAAAAGGATAGAGGGTGCAGAGAAGATTTACAAGGATGATACCAGAAATGTGAGGGTAGACGTACTAGGAAAGGATGGACAGTGTGGGTCTCTTTTCTCTTGACCTAATAGAGGTCTTTAAAATGATGAAAAGTTTTGATAGAGTGGATACAGAGGAAGGGCTAGAGTTTCCCGTGCTTCTCCGCCCGGTTTCTCGGTGGTTTTGGCCGTTTTGGGCGAGAACCAGGTCGGCAAGAAATTGCCCAGTTGGTTCCACCGGCAGTTTCGAAGTCCCGCTGGGGAGCGGACCACTGGCCATGGATCGCCCTGGCGCAGTATTTGGCTCAGCGGTGACCTGTAGGTATGTTGGAAAACAAACCGCCCACGAGAATCAGCAGGGCTGGGCGGTCGGTGAGTAGCCCTGCAAGAAAAGGGTCAGTCATTGGTTTTTTAACTCATTACAAGAGAATTTAAAAATAGTGACTGAAGTGAAAAAGGTCCTGAGAATGTTATGATTTTTTTATTTTATGTTTTTTTAAAAAAAATATTTTGTGTATCTTTCTCCTCCTTGGCCCAACCCGCAGCCTCGATATAAATTTTTAGTAATTTAAGTAATTATCACCCTTTTTTTTTTTAAGAACCGCCTGGCAGAACACACTGTGCTCTGGTGTGAATGCTATCACTGGAGTTACTGAGTATTTCTCAGAGGACACTGGGGGGAATTACCAGGGTTTGGAAATATCGAGTGTGGTAGAAATGGTGATGAGCTCAATATAAACAAATCACGATGAGGTTCCCATAGTTGGAACCTTACTACAGTGCACTGTTGTGACATGTCTCGCTCACCCATCACCCCCTGTTCTCCTGACCTACATTGGTTCCCAGTCTCGCAATGCCTCAATTTGAAAATTCTCATCCTTGTCTTCAAACCCCTCCCTATCTCTGTAATCCTCCAGCCCTACACCCCTCCGAGATCTCTGCGCTCCTCCAATTCTGGCCTCTTGCGCATCCCTGATTTTCATCGCTCCTTGGAATTCCCTCCCGAAATCTCTCACTTTCCTCCTTAAAACCTACCTCATCGATCCTAATATTTCCTTATACGGCTCGGTGACAAATTTTGCCTGATAACACTTGTGACCTTTTACGATGTTAAAGGTGCTATATAAACGCAACATGTGTAATATGAGCCAATGGGTCATTTGTGAGAGTCACAGAACCTGATTACAGTCAATAATGTAGGGGTGTACCATTGTTCCTGTGGAGTAACCAGAGAAGGATCCCACACCAACTATACTAGAGGCCAACATGAATGGGGACCAATTATTAATAAATCAATACAAGTATAAGGGATTTGTTTTTTATTTTGTCGCTCACTTGATGTGGGCATCGCTGGCATGTATTGCCCATCCTGAATACTGGCATTCCCAAAAACAAGGCAGTCAGTCTGGTTGATTGGAGATCTCCCTGTGCCTGCTCTCGAACTGCTGATTTTTCTGGACTTTCCTTTCTTTATGATTGCCATGGGTCATTTTCAATAAAACGACTTGTTCTGACTTTTTCCAAGTTCCCCCAGATGTACATTCACGCATTAAATCTATCTGACCTTTACCAAGAGAAGCTATTGTTGGCTCGAAAGACATAATTACAGGACGCCTCAGAATGCACCAAATAAAGCATCAAAGGTCAAAATTTTCTGAGTGCAATTCCCCAAGAAAAGAAATCTCTCCCCTCCTGTAATTTCTAACTTCACCGATGCTGCAGACTGCACTTTCCCTGTGGCTGAGAGTTACATATATCTGCATCTTAAATTATCACCAGCTCCTGCCCTGCCCCACTGTGCTCCCAGTGCATCCCCAGCTTCATTATCGAGCCAGCAGCTTTCCTTGGGTTGCTGCGAATTTGCGGCAGCCTTGGTCAGCTTTCTCGGTTTGAACGTTATACGAGAGGGCAGCCCGACGATCATCACCAAAATATGAAGGGGAGGGAGGAGTTCTTTTTATGAAGAGAAAAGAAAAATGTAAAAGATTATATGGGGAAAGAGGAAGGGAATGGGACGAAAGGGACAGCTCTTTCACACAGGCACAATGGCCGAAGTGGCCTCATATGCTGTAATTGATCTGGTTCGAGGTAAAGAGGAGCAAATAGATAACCTAAAACTATGGGGGGTGGGGAGCGGAAGGGAACATTGATCACAGCATAATTAGAATCAGTGTAAGAATATAAAAGGTGCAGGACACGGGTATAAGATGGGAAATTACAGAAAAACAAAGGACCTTGCGCAATTTTCTTTAATTTATTCATTCATGGGATGTGGGCATCGCTGGCAAGGCCGGCATTTGCCTGTCCCTAATTGCCCTTGTGAAGGTGGCAGTGAGCTGCCTTCTTGAACTATTGCAGTCCGTGTGGTGAAGGTGCTCCCACAGTGCTGTGAGGGAGGGAGCTCCAGGATTGTGACCCAGCAACGATGAAGGAACGGCCGATATATTTCCAGGTCAGGATGGTGTGTGACTTGGAGGGGAACTTGCAGGTGGTGGTGTTCCCATGCGCCTGCTGCCCTTGTCCACCTAGGCAGTAGAGGTCGCGGGTTTGGGAGGTGCTGTCGAAAAACCTTGGCGAGTTGCTGCAGTGCATCTTGTAGATGGGGCACACTGCGGCCACAGTGCGCCGGTGGGGGAGGGAGTGAATAGGGTGCCGATCCAGCAGACTGCCTTTCCTGGATGGTGTTGTTGGAACTGCACTCATCCAGGCAAGTGGAAAGTATTCTGTCATGTATTCAACTATCGTATAAACCCATGTATAAACTGACCTAAGTTGTACACCTTGAGAACACTGACCACACGGGGGTGAACTTGTGGGAGACACACCTAACCTGGACTTTCAGGTATAAAAGGGGAAGCTCCACCCACCCTCATCACTTGAGGTCTTGGTAATAAAGGTAACTGGTCACAGAGTGACCTTCGCTCAAGTATGGTCCTCGTGTGCAATTATACTGTATCGTAAGGACATATCAGTGACGACGAGAAACTGGGACTTAAACCACGCGAGCATGGCCACTAGCAGCACAGAAGAGATGATGATTAGGACGACTTTATTGAAAGACAACAGCAAAATTTCGTCACTAAGCAATGGTTGGGACAGGATTCGGCCGACAAACACAGGGCACATCTCCTGACGGTTTGTGGATCCAGGACGTACTCCCTGATGAAGGACCTTCTAGCGCCAGAGAAGCCGGCGGACAAGCTGTTCGAAGAGCTCAGTAAGTTGATCGGGGAACACTTTAAACCAGCGAGCAGCATGCACATGGTGAGACACCGGTTTTACACTCACCGGCGGCGAGAAGGGGAAAGCACTCCAGACTTCGTGGCAGACCTCCGGCGACTGGCGAGCCTATGTAAGTTCCCAGATGCATGCAGAGCGGAGATGCTGCGAGACTTTTTTTTATTGAGGGCATCGGGCACGCTGGGGTTTTCAGGAAACTGATTGAGACCAAAGACTTGACCCTGGAAACGGCAGCTTTGATAGCCCAGACATTTATCTCAGGGGAGGAAGAGACCAGAATGATGTATGACAAAAATCTTGGCTCAAATACGGCAAACGACCAGGGAGTCAACATTGTTAACACGGCACACAGTTCTCTAGGCAGACAAGGGCTATGACATGCCCCAGCATGTAGTCGAACCCAAAGGGGGAATTCAACAGAGACAATGGCTAGTTGAATGGCGATTCATGCCATCGCAATGGACAATGCGGCCAGTAATGGGGCCATCAACACCTGTTAATGATGCGCTTAAGGACAGTTTCAGAGACAGTCAGAGACGAACGACTGGTAATGGACCTTTTGGTTCCAACAACGGGGCCTCCAGCTCATGCTGGAGGTGTGGAGGCAAACACCCAGCCAGAGCTTGCAGGTATCAGCAATACACCTGCAGAAACTGCAACGTCAGCGGTCACTTGGCGCGTATGTGCAGGAAGCCTGCAGCCAGGTTGATGTACAAGGAGGACGGGCCCGATGTAAGCCCTACGAGGCCAAATGGACACTGGGGGAAATCGCTGGAAGCTGAGGTTCAGCGAGTTCATGTGGAGCACCATGTACAGTTCATACACCAGGACGCCACCAATAATGATGAAAGTGCTCCTCAATGGCATCCCAGTATTAATGGAGCTAGACACGGGGGCCAGCCAGTCCCTGATGAGTATCAAACAGTTCGAAAGGTTGTGGGTGTCCAAGGCCAGAAGGCCAAAATTGCCGATTGACGCACAGCTACGGACATATACAAAGGAGATCATTCCGGTGCTAGGCAGTGCCACGGTAGTCGTGACCCACAAAGATTCGGAGAACAGGTTGCCACTCTGGGTTGTCCCGGGGGACGGTCCCGCACTACTGGGGAGGAGTTGGCTTGCTGTCATGAACTGGAAATGGGGCGATGTCAATGCAATTTCTTCTGTGGAGCGAGTATCATTTCTCACAGGTCCTGGACAAATTTGACTCATTATTTCAACACGGCATCGGCACATTCATGGGGACCAAGGTAGTGATTCACATAAACCTGGATGCCAAGCCAGTACACCACAAGGCCAGAGCGGTGCCGTACGTGATGCGGGAAAAGATAGAAGGCGAATTGGACCGCCTGCTGAGGGAAGGCATCATCTCGCCAGTCTAATTCAGTGTCTGGGCGAGCCCGGTCGTGCCGGTGCTCAAGGCGGATGGGTCGGTCAGGATATGTGGCGATTACAAGGCCACCATCAATCGGGTGTCACTCTAAGACCAGTACCCGCTGCCGAGAGCGGAGGATCTCTTTGCGACGCTATCCGGTGGAAAACGTGATTCAAAATTGGACCTGACCTCAGCTTACATGACCCAGGAGCTGGCGAGTGAGTCGAAGAAGCTGACCCTCACGACACACAAGGGATTGTTTGAGTATAACAGATGTCTGTTCGGGATTCGTTCGGCCGCTGCGATCTTTCAGCGAAATATGGAAAGCCTCCTCAAGTCGATTCCAGGGACGGTTTTTCAAGACGACATCTTCATCACGGGTCGTGATACTGAAGAACACCTCCACAACCTGGAGGAGGTGCTACACAGACTGGACCGGGTAGGGCTGCGACTGAAAAAGGGGAAGTGCATCATCTTAGCTCCAGAGGTAGAATTCCTGGGGAGGAGGGTAGCAGCAGGCGGGATCAGACCTACTGCGTCCAAAACGGAAGCGATCCAGAGAGCACCCAGACCCCGTAACACAACGGAGCTGCGTTCGT
This sequence comes from Pristiophorus japonicus, assembly GCF_044704955.1. Lineage (NCBI taxonomy): Eukaryota > Metazoa > Chordata > Chondrichthyes > Pristiophoridae > Pristiophorus > Pristiophorus japonicus. Next base: position 23,011 of record NW_027254591.1, read on the forward strand.
TCCTGGGGCTCCTGAACTATTTTGGTAACTTTCTTCCCAAATTGAGCACGCTGTTAGAGCTGCTACACGTGCTCCTACGCAAAGGTCGCGATTGGGTCTGGGGGGACAGCATGGAAAGGGCTTTTGATGGAGCACGCGATTTGTTATGCTCCAACAAACTGTTAACGTTATATGACCCGTGTAAGAAACTTGTTTTAACGTGCGATGCGTCGTCCTATGGGGTCGGGTGTGTGTTACAGCATGTCAATGCCAAGGGTCAGTTACAGCCGGTAGCTTATGCCTCCAGACGTCTGTCCCAGGCAGAAAGGGGCTACGGGATGGTAGAAAAGGGAGCGCTAGCATGTGTATATGCAGTAAAAAAAAAATGTACCAGTACCTGTTTGGCAGGAAATTTGAGCTGGAGACAGATCACAAACCCCTAACGTCCCTTTTGGCCGACAACAAAGCCATAAATACGAATGCATCGGCCTGCATACAGAGGTGGGCACTCACGTTAGCCGCCTATGACTACACAATTCGGCACAGACCGGGCACTGAAAACTGCGCCGATGCACTCAGCAGGCTCCCACTAGCCACCACCGAGGGGGCAACCAAGCATGCTGCTGAGATGGTCATGGCTGTTGAAGCTTTCGAAAGCGAAGGCTCACCCGTGACAGCCCGTCAGATCAAAGTCTGGACAAATAGAGACCCGATACTGTCTTTAGTCAAGAAATGTGTCCTGAATGGGGACTGGGCAGCCACGTACGGGGCATGCCCTGAGGAATTTAAACCATTTCACAGGCACAAGGATGAACTCTTGATTCAGGCCAATTGCCTACTATGGGGAAACCAAGTAATCATGCCCCAGATGGGCAGAGAGGTGTTCATCAGAGAACTCCACAATGAGCACCCAGGCATTGTCATGATGAAGGCAATTGCCAGGTCACACATTTGGTGGCCAGGGATCGATGCAGGCCTGGAACTGTGTGTGTGCAGGTGCAACACGTGCGCCCAGCTGGGCAATGTGCACAGGGAAGCCCCCTTAGCCCCTGGCCTGCCAAGCCATGGTCACGCATCCATGTGGACTACGCAGATCCTTTCATGGGAAAAATGTTTTTGGTTGTAGTAGACGCCTATTCCAAATGGATCGAGTGTGACATTCTCAATTCAAGCACATCCTCTGCCACGGTAGAAATCTACGGGCAATGTTCGCCGCCCATGGTCTACCGGATGTCTTGGTCAGCGACAATGGCCCATGCTTTACAAGCATTGAATTCCAGGACTTCATGGAAGGAAATGGTATCAACCATGTCAGAACAGCACCGTTCAAGCCAGCCTCAAACGGCCAGGCGGAACGAGCAGTGCAGATAATCAAACAGGGGATGCTCAGAATCCAAGGGGGTTCCCTACAAAGCCAATAGATCCCAAACACACTTCTGTTGGCCAATAGATCCCGACCACACTCGCTCACAAGGGTTCCACCCGCAGAGCTGCTAATGAAAAGGACGCTCAAAACCAGGTTATCCCTTATACACCCTGCCATGAAAGAAATTGTTGAGAGCAGGCGCCGGTCACAATGTGACTACCATGACAGGAATGCGAGGGCGCGATGTATTGTTGTCAATGACCCTGTCTTTGTGCTCAACTACGCTGCAGGGCCCAAATGGCTCGCAGGCACTGTGATTGCTAAAGAGGGGATTAGGATTCTGATAGTTAAACTTACCAATGGACAAATCTGCCGCAAAGACGTGGATCAAACAAAAAGGAGGTTCAACAACCCCATAGAAGCAGAGGAAGAACTCCTCCACAGGTGACCGAACACCGGAACCAAAGGGAGGAGAGCCCAGTCACTGTGGACAGTCCAGACAGGCCTGAGGCACCGCAAACAGCAGACACTCAGGCCAGCGCCCAACAACCGGAGCCCCAACTCAGGCGCTCGACAAGGGAGCGTAAACCACCAGAGAGACTCAACCTGTGATCCCAATAAGAATTTGGAGGGGGAGGTGATGTCATGTATTCAGCTATCATTGTTACCCGTGTATAAGCTGACCTAAGTTGTACACCTTAAGAACACTGACCACAAGGGGGTGAACTTGTTGGGAGACACTCGTAACCTGGACTTTCAGGTATAAAAGGGGAAGCTCCACCCACCTTCATCACTTGAGGTCTTGGTAATAAAGGTAACATGGTCAGAGTGACCTTCTCTCAAGTATGGGCCTCGTGTGCATTTATACTGTATAGTAAGGGCATATCATATTCCATCACACTCCTGACTTGTGTCTTGTAGATGGTGGAAAGGCTTTGGGGAGTCAGGAGGTGATACACTCGCCGCAAAATACTCAGCCTCTGACCTGCTCTTGTAGCCACAGTATTTATGTGGCTGGTTCCGTAAGTTTCTGGTCAATGGTGACCCCCAGGCTGTGGATGGTGGAGGATTCGGCGATGGTAATGCCGTTGAATGTCAAGGAAATGGAGAGGGGAGAGGGGAGAGGGGAGAGGGGAGAGGGGAGAGGGGAGAGGGGAGAGGGGAGAGGGGAGAGGGGAGAGGGGAGAGGGGAGAGGGGAGAGGGGAGAGGGGAGAGGGGAGAGGGGAGAGGGGAGAGGGGAGAGGGGAGAGGGGAGAGGGGAGAGGGGGCAGAATAGCAAAAGGCTGTTTCACTGGTCACGCAGACCTGCGTTGATCTAACCATTAAACTCCTGTCGGTTAGTTAGCACGGGGAGAGATAAACAGCACTGTAGATTAAACAGAAAGAGCAACTCAAATTAAATGCTATATATTTACACGGAAGCTCATTCATACTCTAAATCCATTAATGATTCACTCGCCCCCTCATAAAAAGGAGACTGGGCCCTTGGGAATAAAATTGGTCATTGTTTAATGAGAGCTGCTCCCTCCTGGCACAGTAAACAGGCTGAGCTACCGTGCGAACACACACTGCTGATCTCACAATCACAACCTCCAGCCACTTCCTTTGGATTTTTCCCCTTTGATCATTTCCAGACGTACTGTTACCCCCTGACCCTCCCGCCCCTCCCCCACTCGCACCCCCGACCCCACTGCCCCTCCCACTCGCACTCCCCGCCCCTCCCCCACTCGTACCCCCAACCCCCCGCCCCTCCCCCACTCGCACTCCCTGACCCTCCCTCCCTCGCACCCCCCCCGTCCCTCTCCCACTCGCACCCCCCACCCCTCCCCCACTCGTGCCCCCCGCCCCTCCCCCACCCCCCGTCTCTCTCCCACTCGCACCCACCGGCCCTCCGCCACTTGCACCCTGACCTCCTGCCCCTCCCCCACTCGCCCCCCCCGCCCCTCCCCCACTCTCCCCTGCCCCCCCCCCGTCCCTCCCCTGCCCCCCGCCTCTCTCCCACTCGCACCCACCGGCCCCTCCCCCACTTGCACCCTGACCCCCTGCCCCTCCCCCACTCGTGCCCCCCGCCCCTCCCCCACTCTCCCCTGCCCCCCTGTCCCTCTCCCACTCGCACCCACCGGCCCCTCCCCCACTTGCACCCTGACCCCCTGACCCTCCCCCACTCGTGCCCCCGCCCCTCCCCCACTCTCCCCTGCCCCCCCGCCGCCTCTCTCCCACTCGCACCCACAGTCCCCCGCCCCTCCCCTACTTGCACCCCGACCCCCTGCCCCTCCCCCACTCGCCCCTCTCGGCCCTCCCAGCCCCAGGCTAGGTGATTCCAGTCTTCAATGTAGCACAAAGAGAATGCAGTCACTGTAAACACACCAACATACATAACTGGAGCACAAGGGTTTATACGGTGAGACACGGCAATGGACAGGAATGCTCAGAGGTCAGAAATACCTGCAAAATGAGTCACTGAGAATGAGTCAGCCATTCATTTCCTCAGGATTATGTAAATGTTACACTAGATGGAACTTTAATTTACATCTCAGCACAAAGGTATTTTGCATTTCCTTTAAAAAAAATAATTCACAATATGTGGGCATTGCTGGGAAGGCCAGCATTTAATGCCCATCCTTAATTTGCAGGTGGTGGTGTTCCCACGCGCCTGCTGCCCTTGTCCTTCTCGGTGGTGGAGGTTGTGGGTTTGGGAGGTGCTGCCAAAGAAGCCTTGGCGAGTTGCTGCAGTGCATCTTGTAGATGAAAAGACTTGCATTTATATAACACCTTTCACAACCACCAGACATCCCAAATTGGTGCAGTCGCCGCAAAGGCACGGTGGGGAAGAGCCTCAGTTTAAGGCCCTTCCGCCACGGTAAACCCAGGGGCTGGAATCAGTATAAAACCCCCCTCGGGCTGTACTCGTAAACCTTTGTATACATAGAGCACCATAATCTGAAAACACCTGTACAGTGCCATGTATAATGCAAGTTCAGCAACTCTTTAGTAATGTATGTTGTAAAGAAATGTAACTGTACCCTCACCCATTCTGTGTACTGTACATGTAACGTAATTTGATGACTGTATTACAATTGTACTCAATTATACCCTTAAATGTAAAGCAAGCAAATGTACTGAACAGAACTGCCGTCAGCATCCAAATGTATTGTATGGAATTGCTGACCGCATCCAAACGTACTGAACTGCCTTCCAATGTACCGTGCACATTTTTACATGAATAAAGTATATATTTTGAAATAAAAAAAACCCACCAGACATCCCAAAGTGCTTTACAGTCAATTAAATTTGTTGTAATGTGGGAAATGGGCAGCCAATCTGCGCACAGCAAGCTCCCACAAACAGCAATGTGATAATGACCAGATAATGTTTTTAGCGATGATGATTGAGGGATAAATACTGGCCAGGACACTGGGGTTAACTCCCCTGAACTTCTTTGAAATAGTGCCAAAGGATCTTTTGCGTCCTACTGGGAGAGCAGACACGGGCTCGGTTTAACGTCTCATCGAAAGATGGCACCTCCGGCAGTGCAGCGCTCCCTCAGTACTGCACTGGAGTGTCAGCCTAGATATTGTGCTCAAGTCTCTGGTGTGGGTCTTGACAACTTTCTGACTCAGCGGTGAGAGTGTCACCAACTGAGCCACTGCTGACACGCATGGTGCATACTGCAGACACGCTGGGCTGATGGCGGAGAGTGTGAATGTTTCAGGTGGTGGATGGGGCACCAATCAAGCAGACTGCTTTGTCTCGGATGGTGGAAAGGCTTTGGGGAGTCAGGAAGTGGGATACTTTCAGCAGAATACCCAGCCTCTGACCTGCTCTTGTAGCCACAGTATTTATGTGGCTGGTCCAGTTAAGTTTCTGGTCAGTGGTGACCCCCAGGATGTAGATGGTGGGGGATTCGGTGATGGTAATGCCCCTGAATGTCAAGGGGCGGTGGTTAGACTCTCACTTATTGGAGATTGCCTGGCACTTGTGTGGCGCAAATATTACACGCCATTTATCAGCCGAAACCTGAATGTCGCCCAGACCTTGCTGCATGTGGGCACGGACTGCTCCATTATTTGAAGAGTTACAAATGGAACTGAACTCTGTGCAATTATTGGCGAACATCCCCACCTCTGACCTTATGATGGAGGGAAGGGTCATTGATGAAGCAGCTGAAGATGGTTGGGCCGAGAACACTGCCCTGAGGAACCCCTGCAGCGATATCCTGAGGCCTCCAACCACCACAACCAGCTTCCTGTGTGCTCGGTATGACTCCAGCCAGTGGGGCGTGTCCCCCGCTCCGCCACCCCGATTCCCTTGACTTCAATTTTATTGGGGTTCCTTGATGCCACACTCGGTCATATGCTGCCTTGATGTCAAGGGCAGTCGCTCTCACCTCACCTCTGGAATTTAGCTATTTTGTCCATGTCTCAACCAAGGTTGTAATGAGGTCTGGAGCCAAGTGGTCCTGGTGATGATCAGGTTATTGGTGAGTAAATGCTGCTAGATAGCACTGTCAATGACCCCTTCCATCACTTGGCTGATGTCCGAGCTTAGGCAGATGAAGCAGTAATTGGCCAGATTGGATTTGTTCTGCTTTTTGTGGACAGGACATACCTGGGCAGTTTTGCACATTGTCGGGTAGATGCCAGTGTTGTAGCTGTACTGGAACAACTTGGCTAGAGGCGCGGCTAGTTCTGGAGCACAAGTCTACAGCACGACAGCCGAGATGTTGTCGGGGACCAAAGCCTTTGCTGTATCCAGTGCGCCTAATCTGAGGAAGGACGTTCTTGCTATTGAGGGAGTGCAGTGAAGGTTCACCAGACTGATTCCCGGAATGGCAGGACTGTCATATAAGGAGAGACTGTATCGACTGGGCCTTTATACACTGGAGTTTAGAAGAATGAGAGGGGATCTCATAGAAACATATAAGATTCTGATGGGACTGGACAGGTTAGAGGCAGGAAGAATGTTCCCAATGTTGGGGAAGTCCAGAACCATGGGTCACAGTCTAAGGATAAGGGGTAACCAATTTAGGAACGAGATGAGGAGAAAGTTCTTCACTCAGAGAGTGGTGAACCTGTGGAATTCTCTACCGCAGAGAGTTGTTGATGACAGTTCATTAGATATTAGAGGGAGTTAGATATGGCCCTTACAGCTAAAGGGATCAAGGGGTATGGAGAGAAAGCAGGAAAGGGGTACAGAGGTGAATGATCAGCCATGATCTTCTTATTGAATGGTGGTGCAGGCTCGAAGGGCCGAGCGGCCTACTCCTGTACCACCATTTTTAATGTTTCTATGTTTTTTCCGGGGTGGGGGGCCGGGGAGGAGAGAGGCGCTGGGGGGAGAGAGAAAGAGGCTGGGGGTGAGAGAGAGGCTGGGGGGAGGGGGGGGGGGGAAGAGAAGAAGAGAGAGCCGGGGGGGGGGGAGAGAGAAGAAGAGAGAGCCGGGGGGGGGAGGGGTGGAGGGGAGAAGAGAGAGGCTGGGGGGAAGAGACAGAGAGGCTGGGGGGAAGAGACAGAGAGGCTGGGGGGAAGAGACAGAGAGGCTGGGGGGAAGAGACAGAGAGGCTGGGGGGAAGAGACAGAGAGGCTGGGGGGAAGAGACAGAGAGGCTGGGGGGAAGAGACAGAGAGGCTGGGGGGAAGAGACAGAGAGGCTGGGGGGAAGAGACAGAGAGGCTGGGGGGAAGAGACAGAGAGGCTGGGGGGAAGAGACAGAGAGGCTGGGGGGAAGAGACAGAGAGGCTGGGGGGAAGAGACAGAGAGGCTGGGGGGAAGAGGGAGAGAGGCTGGGGGGAAGAGGGAGAGAGGCTGGGGGGAAGAGGGAGAGAGGCTGGGGGGAAGAGGGAGAGAGGCTGGGGGGAAGAGGGAGAGAGGCTGGGGGGAAGAGGGAGAGAGGCTGGGGGGAAGAGGGAGAGAGGCTGGGGGGAAGAGGGAGAGAGGCTGGGGGGAAGAGGGAGAGAGGCTGGGGGGAAGAGGGAGAGAGGCTGGGGGGAAGAGGGAGAGAGGCTGGGGGGAAGAGGGAGAGAGGCTGGGGGGAAGAGGGAGAGAGGCTGGGGGGAAGAGGGAGAGAGGCTGGGGGGAAGAGGGAGAGAGGCTGGGGGGAAGAGGGAGAGAGGCTGGGGGGAAGAGGGAGAGAGGCTGGGGGGAAGAGGGAGAGAGGCTGGGGGGAAGAGGGAGAGAGGCTGGGGGGAAGAGGGAGAGAGGCTGGGGGGAAGAGGGAGAGAGGCTGGGGGGAAGAGGGAGAGAGGCTGGGGGGAAGAGGGAGAGAGGCTGGGGGGAAGAGGGAGAGAGGCTGGGGGGGGAAGAGGGAGAGAGGCTGGGGGGGGAAGAGGGAGAGAGGCTGGGGGGGGGAAGAGGGAGAGAGGCTGGGGGGGGGAAGAGGGAGAGAGGCTGGGGGGGGGAAGAGGGAGAGAGGCTGGGGGGGGAAGAGGGAGAGAGGCTGGGGGGGGGAAGAGGGAAGAGGGAGAGAGGCTGGGGGGGGGGGAAGAGGGAGAGAGGCTGGGGGGGGGAAGAGGGAGAGAGGCTGGGGGGGGGGAAGAGGGAGAGAGGCCTGGGGGGGGGAAGAGGGACCGAGAGGCTGAAGAGAGGCTGGGGGGGGGAAGAGGGAGAGAGGCTGGGGGGGGGAAGAGGGAGAGAGGCTGGGGGGGGAAGAGGGAGAGAGGCTGGGGGGGGGGAAGAGGGAGAGAGGCTGGGGGGGGGAAGAGGGAGAGAGGCTGGGGGGGGGAAAGAGGGAGAGAGGCTGGGGGGGGGAAGAGGGAGAGAGGCTGGGGGGGGGAAGAGGGAGAGAGGCTGGGGGGGGAAGAGGGAGAGAGGCTGGGGGGGGAAGAGGGAGAGAGGCTGGGGGGGGGAAGAGGGAGAGAGGCTGGGGGGGGGAAGAGGGAGAGAGGCTGGGGGGGGGAAGAGGGAGAGAGGCTGGGGGGGGGAAGAGGGGAGGCTGGGGGGGGAAGAGGGAGAGAGGCTGGGGGGAAGAGGGAGAGAGGCTGGGGGGGAAGAGGGAGAGAGGCTGGGGGGGAAGAGGGAGAGAGGCTGGGGGGGAAGAGGGAGAGAGGCTGGGGGGGAAGAGGGAGAGAGGCTGGGGGGGAAGAGGGAGAGAGGCTGGGGGGGAAGAGGGAGAGAGGCTGGGGGGAAGAGGGAGAGAGGCTGGGGGGAAGAGGGAGAGAGGCTGGGGGGAAGAGGGAGAGAGGCTGGGGGGAAGAGGGAGAGAGGCTGGGGGGAAGAGGGAGAGAGGCTGGGGGGAAGAGGGAGAGAGGCTGGGGGGAAGAGGGAGAGAGGCTGGGGGGAAGAGGGAGAGAGGCTGGGGGGAAGAGGGAGAGAGGCTGGGGGGAAGAGGGAGAGAGGCTGGGGGGAAGAGGGAGAGAGGCTGGGGGGAAGAGGGAGAGAGGCTGGGGGGAAGAGGGAGAGAGGCTGGGGGGAGCGGGAGAGAGGCTGGGGGGGGCGGGAGAGAGGCTGGGGGGGGCGGGAGAGAGGCTGGGGGGCGGGAGAGAGGCTGGGGGCGGGAGAGAGGCTGGGGGCGGGAGAGAGGCTGGGGGCGGGAGAGAGGCTGGGGGCGGGAGAGAGGCTGGGGGCGGGAGAGAGGCTGGGGGCGGGAGAGAGGCTGGGGGCGGGAGAGAGGCTGGGGGCGGGAGAGAGGCTGGGGGCGGGAGAGAGGCTGGGGGCGGGAGAGAGGCTGGGGGCGGGAGAGAGGCTGGGGGCGGGAGAGAGGCTGGGGGCGGGAGAGAGGCTGGGGGCGGGAGAGAGGCTGGGGGCGGGAGAGAGGCTGGGGGCGGGAGAGAGGCTGGGGGCGGGAGAGAGGCTGGGGGCGGGAGAGAGGCTGGGGGCGGGAGAGAGGCTGGGGGCGGGAGAGAGGCTGGGGGCGGGAGAGAGGCTGGGGGCGGGAGAGAGGCTGGGGGCGGGAGAGAGGCTGGGGGCGGGAGAGAGGCTGGGGGCGGGAGAGAGGCTGGGGGCGGGAGAGAGGCTGGGGGCGGGAGAGAGGCTGGGGGCGGGAGAGAGGCTGGGGGCGGGAGAGAGGCTGGGGGCGGGAGAGAGGCTGGGGGCGGGAGAGAGGCTGGGGGCGGGAGAGAGGCTGGGGGCGGGAGAGAGGCTGGGGGCGGGAGAGAGGCTGGGGGCGGGAGAGAGGCTGGGGGCGGGAGAGAGGCTGGGGGCGGGAGAGAGGCTGGGGGCGGGAGAGAGGCTGGGGGCGGGAGAGAGGCTGGGGGCGGGAGAGAGGCTGGGGGCGGGAGAGAGGCTGGGGGCGGGAGAGAGGCTGGGGGCGGGAGAGAGGCTGGGGGGGGGGGGAGGGGGGGCGAGGGGAGAGAAATGGCCTGGGTGGGGGGGGGAAGGCGGGGGGAAATCGGAGAGGAGAGAAGAGGAGAGAGGGAACTTCGGAAAGACGGATCATGTTCTTCCAAGCCCCTACAAGGGACATCGTTGGGAGTGGATGAAATCCAGAAGTCACAACACTGTCAATATTCACTTCATACCCAATAAACCTGTTAATAATCTGATCACAATGCTTGCCCCATCTATGGTGGGGGTTGGGGAAGGATGCATGTACTTATGCTGGGGTGCAGGACTTTGGCTGGGGGAGGGATGTATTTCCACTGGGAAAAGGCACTTTTGGCTGGCCCTTGCTGTCTTCTGGGGAGCTCTGTCCTCTGTCGCTTCAGGAAGTCAAAGTGGATTGAGTAACAATTTGCAAAGTCAGTGAGACCTTGGGATGGGTGGTTCCAGGGTCACATTCCTATGAAACTTCAGGGTGTGGCTTATCCTCCAAGGGGACCACTCATTGATAAAGGGTGGAGCATGTTGGCCATTTTTGCAGTACAAATAAGCGCATCCTTGTGTAATCATAGAAGTTTACAGCACAGAAAGAGGTCATTTCGGCCCATCGTGTCCATCACCATTCACGACGGGATGTGTCAGGACTGCAGAGCTTTGATCTGATCCATTGGTTGTGGGATCGCTTAGCCTCGGCTATGGCATGCATGTAGTCCTGTATCGTAGCTTCCCCAGGTTGGCACCTCATTTTTAGGTAGGCCGCCTGATGCTGCTCCTGCCTGGCATGTTCTTTTACACTCCTCATTGAACCAGGGTTAGTCCATGGTTCGATGGTAATGGTAGAGTGAGGGATATGCCATGCCATGAGGTTACAGATTGTGGTGGAATACAATTCTGCTGCTAATGTCCCGCTGATTGCAGTCATTAGTGAGGGACCTCAGTGGAGAGAAATAAAATCACTTACATTTCAGAAACCCAGGGTCAGCAATAAGCACTCCAACACCAGTGCACAGCACAGGTTAGATACAGAGTAAAGTTCCCTCTACACGGTCCCATCAAACAGTCCCAGGGCAGGTACAGCATGGGGTTAGATACAGAGTAAAGCTCCCTCTACGCTGTCCCATCAAACACTCCCAGGGCAGGTACAGGGGGTTAGATACAGAGTAAAGCTCCCTCTACACTGTCCCATCAAACACTGCCAGGGCAGGTACAGCATGGGGTTAGATACAGAGTAAAGCTCCCTCTACACTGTCCCATCAAACACTCCCAGGGCAGGTACAGCATGGGGTTAGATACAGAGTAAAGCTCCCTCTACACTGTCCCATCAAACACTCCCAGCGCAGGTATAGCACAGGGGTTAGATACAGAGTAAAGCTTCCTCTACACTGTCCCATCAAACACTCTCAGGGCAGAGAGAGGCTTCATTGGGAGAGTTCAATATACCAGAGAGATAGGCCAAAGGGTCTTCCTCACAGTGGTTTTTCGACAGTTCCTCCAAGTTGGTGATCTCCGTTCAGGAGGTGAAATTTGCCTCAACGCCATGTTTGGAGAATGGCCACTTGGGACGAGGTGGCAGAGGGCTACCCGTGTCCATGGAACTTGAACCCCAGTGGGATACGGCGGGGGGGGGGGGGGAAGGATTGGCGGCAAATGTCCTGAGCTGTAATGAGCGAGACACCTACCGTTTTGACCCTGTTGAGCATGGTGACCCTGATGTAACCTCTGCTGCTCTGTCGGAGATACAGGAAGTAAAGGGGAAAGATCACCCACAGATAGACGCACGGAATCCAAACCAGGATAGTCTTCTGGAAGCATGGCGTCAGATCTGGATGGTCGGTGTTGAATGTAACGTTATGATCCTGGAGCAAAGAGAAAGGGGAGAGAGCACAGAAAGAGATCAGCATGGGAGAGGCGTAGCAACAGACTGACATCAGTCATTCACCTCTTTTATGAGGTCCCAATGCCACTTCTCAGTCACACAACCCTCTATTGAGACAACTAGCAACTAACGCAAGGGGCCCAGTCTGTTGGCTTCCCACATGGAGAATTGAGGCAGCTGGAGCTCAGTACCATGAATACACGCAGACAATCAGCCCTCTGATAAACACAATGCCCCAATTCACCCGATAGGCAAATTCTGGTCTGATAACACAATAACAAGGCTCTGCATCGAATGCAAATGAAGCAGCTTGAAACAAATGAGATTGCAAATGGCAACTGTGCCCTGAATCACAGTCCTTAATACCCCAACAACCTCACAGAAAACAAATAAATGTGAACACGGAACTCGAGCCATTGGACCAGGAAATTATTCGAGCAGCACCATGGTAGATTACAGAGGCAGACAGCTGCCCTGGTCTTCAGACTAATTCAGGGGGAAGAAGTGGCTCCCGTAAGCAACACCAGAAACAGCGAGATTCCCTCTGCTCACCATGTGTTGGTGTGCAGGAGACCTGCTCATTGAATGGCGGTGCAGGCTAGAAGGGCCGAATGGCCTACTCCTGCACCTATTTTCTATGTTTCTATGCTCCCAGCTCTACTGCAGTCTCAATGCCCACTGCCAGAACCAACCCGTCCCGATCTCCCCCGCCCGCCCCGATCATAGAAACATAGAAAATAGGTGCAGGAATAGGCCTTCGGCTCCTCGAGCCTGCACCACCATTCAATAAGATCATGGCTGATCATTCCCTCAGTACCCCTTTCCTGCTTTCTCTCCATACCCCTTGATCCCTTAAGCCGTAAGGGCCACATCTAACTCTCTCATGAATATATCCAATGAACTGGCATCAACAACTCTCTGCAGCAGGGAATTCCACAGGTTAACAACTCTCTGAGTGAAGAAGATTCTCCTCATCTCAGTCCTAAATGGCTTACCTCTTATCCTAAGACTATGTCCCCATGTTCTGGCCTTCCCCATCATCGGGAACATTCTTCCTGCATCTAACCTGTCCAGTCCTGTCAGAATCTTATACATTTCTATGAGATCCCCTCTCATCCTTCTCAACTCCAGTGTATAAAGGCCCAGTTGATCCAGTCTTTCCTCATATGTCAGTCCTGCCATCCCAGGAATCAATCTGGTGAACCTTCGCTGCACTCCCTTCAATAGCAAGAACGTCCTTCCTCAGATTAGGAGACCAAAACTGAACACCATATTCCAGGTGAGGCCTCACTGAGGCCCTGTACAACTGCAGTAAGACCTCCCTGCTCCTATACTCAAATCCCCTAGCTATGAAGGCCAACATACCATTTGCCTTCTTCACCGCCTGCTGTACCTGCATGCCTACTTTCAATGACTGATGTACCATGATACCCAGGTCTCGTTGCACCTCCCCTTTTCCTAATCGGTCACCATTCAGATAATATTCTGTCTTCCTGTTTTTGCCACCAAAGTGGATAACCTCACATTTATCCACATTATACTGCATCTGCCATGCATTTGCCCACTCACCTAACCTGTCAAAGTCACCCTGCAGCCTTTTAGCGTCCTCCTCACAGCTCACACCGCCACCCAGTTTAGTGTCATCTGCAAACTTGGAGATATTACACTCAATTCCCTCATCCAAATCATTAATGTACATTGTAAAAATAGCTGGGGTCCCAGCGCTGAGCCTCAATAGTCACTGCCTGCCATTCTGAAAAGGACCCGTTTATTCCTACTCTTTGCTTCCTGTCTGCCAACCAGCTCTCTATCCATGTCAGTACATTACCCCCAAGACCATGTGCTTTAATTTTGCACACTAATCTCTTGTGTGGGACCTTGTCAAAAGCCTTTTGAAAGTCCAGATACACCACATCAACTGGTTCTCCCTTGTCCACTCTACCAGTTACATCCTCAAAACATTCGAGAAGATTTGTCAAACAGGATTTCCCTTTCATAAATCCATGATGACTTGGACAGATCCCGTCCCACCTGCCCTGATTGCCCCTACCTATCCCGATTGTCCCCACCCATCCCAATAGCCACCCACCCCGATCTCCCCACTCGCCCCGATCTCCCCCACCCGCCCCGATCTCCCCCGATCGCCCCACCCGCCTCGATCTCCCCCACCCGCCCCCGATCTCCCCCACCCGCCCCGATCACCACTGATAGCCCCCACCCACCCCGATCGCCCCCACCCGCCCCGATCTCCCCCGATCACCCCCACCCACCCCAATTGCCCCCACCCAACCCGATCTGCTCCACACGCCCAGATCGCCCGCCTACCCCGATCGCCGCCTGCCTGGCCGCCCCCACCCACATCAATTGTCCGCCCCCACCCACCCCGATCGCCTGCCCCCACCCATGCCCCGACCGCCCACCCCGATTTGGATTCGGGAACCAGAAGTACAGTATCAAAATTTGCAGGCGGTGTCGTTAATACAGAGGAGGACTGCGACAAAATACAGGACAACATGAATAAACTGAACGTGTAATTGGCAAATGAATTTCAATAGATAAGTGTGAGGTGGTACATTTTGGTAAAAAGAATAAGGAGGCCACATACTCGTGGGAAAATAAGTGTCTAAGTGGTTGAGGAACAGAGAGATCTGGGTTACAGAGACACAAATCACTAAAAGTAGTGACACAGGTTAAAAAGGCCAATAAAAAGCAAACCAAACACTGTGGGTTAATTCCAGAGAGATAGAATTGAAAAGCAGAAAAGTTATGTTAAACTGGTATAGAACCTTGGTTAGACCACACTTAAAGGACTGTGAAAAGTTCTGGTCTCGATATTATAAAAAGGATATAGAGGCACTGGAGAAGCTATAAAAAGATTTACACGGACGATGCCAGAATTGAGAAGAAAACACTTAAGAAAAACTGAACAGACTGGGGTCTTTACTCTAGAAAGGGGAAGACTGAGGGGTGACCTGATAGAGGTCTTTAAGATTATGAAAGGGTTTGTATGAAAGGATTTGATAGGGTACATAAGAAATAGGAGCACAGAAGAAATAAAACTGTACACAATGCTCCAGGCGTGGTCTCACCAGTGCCTGATATAATTGCAGCGACATCTTGGGGGCGAAATTGCCCCGTGCACTGATTAGTAACCTTCCGGGGCTGGGAGTTTAGTGCCCGGCGTTAAATTGGGCATACTGCCCCCCCAAAGGACTCGGAGCGCTGTCTCTGGCTTCCTTTGGTGGGTGGGTCCCGGGGCAGTAATACCGACGCGCTACAATGCCCCTCCCCTTGGATTAAAGGCGCCAGCCGCTGCGCACTCTGCAGGTCCTTCGGTGGCCGCCTCTGGGCCACCGAGGCAACGTGAGATCAAGCTAGCAGCCTGGCACCCAAGTCGGGACTTGGGCCGCCATAGTTGAGCCAACCCAAGAGTCGGCCCACAAACAAAGATGGCGTCTCGGGGTGCTGCAGGACTCCCCATTAAACAGTGCCCTGAGTGCTGATGCCTGCCAGCTTCACAGCTCGCGGGGCATTGTCGGCGCGGCGAGGGGTCGGCGCATGGCGGGCGAGGGGTCTGGGCGGCAAGGCGAGGGGTCGGGGAGGCGAGGGGAGGGGTCGTGGTGCACGCCGATGATGCTCGGGGCGTGGCGCTTCAGGGTCATCACCTCCCAAACATAGAAACACAGAAACTTACAGCGCAGAAGGAGGCCTTTTCGGCCCATCGTGTCCGCGCTGGCCGACAAAGAGCCGCACGGCCCTCGGTCAGCAGCCCTGAAGGTTACATATAAACCTATGAACAATGACGGAAAGGCAAAGAGCACCCAGCCAAACCAGTCCGCCTCACACACTGTGATACCCCTTGTACTGAAACATTCTACACTCCACCCCAACCGGAGCCATGTGATCTCCTGGGAGAGGCAAAAACCAGGTAAAAACCCAGGCCAATTTAGGGAGAAAAAATCTGGGGAAAATTCTTCTCTGACCCATCCAGGCGATCGACACTAGTCCAGGAGATCACCCTGGCTGTATTCTATTCCCTGCAGCAGTTTCCCGGGGCCAGTAGCCCCCCGCTCTCCCGGGCGAAAACTGCCGTGCACTAATGGGGCAAGAAAAAGGGGCCATTTTTCCCCCCTTTACTCATACACAAATCCCTTTGTAATAAAGGCCAACATACCATTTACTCTCTTAATTGCTTGCTGTACCTGCATGTTAACTTTCAGTGATTGGTGTACAAGGACACCCAGGTCCCTCTGAACACCAACATTTCACAATCTCTCACCAGTTAAAAAATACTCTGCTTTTCTATTTTTCCTACCAAAGTGGATAACTTCACATTTCACCACATTATATTCCATTTGCCATGTTCTTGCCCACTCACTGAGCCTGTCTCAATCCCCTTGAAGCCTCTTTGCATCCTCCTCACAACTTACATTCCCACCTAGCTTTGAATCATCATCAAACCTGGTAAATGTAGAGAAGATGCTTCCACTTGAGGGGGAGACCAGAACTTGAGGCCATAAATACAAGACAGTCAGTAATAAATCCAATGGGGAATTCAGAAGAAACGACTTTACCCATAGAGAATGTGGAAATCGCTGCCAAAGGGAGTAGCTGAGTCCAACAACATAGAAGCATTTACGGGGAGGCTGGATAAACACGAGGGAGAAAGGAATTGAAGGTTTTGCTGATGGGGTGAGATGAAGAGGGGTGGGAGGTGGCTGGTGTGGAGCATAAACACCGGCACGGACCTGTGTGGACAAATGGCCTGTAAATTCGATTTTTTTATTTCATAAAGACAAGTTAATCTTCCCAGAGGGGAACAAACGAACAAAATGACAAGTGGTTAGCCACCCACACACTTCCCAATCTGAGAATCGCTCTTCACCAACACAAGGGAAGGAATTATTGACAAGTGACTGAAATACTCAGCCTGCGTCGCGATCAACAGCAAGAACTGTCCTGGAAGAACACGCCATTCCGCTCCGCTCCAATCTGGGACACATCCCGAGCGAGATAGCAGCTGGAACACGGCCTCTATTTCTGGGCACTTACCCTTCAGAAAGACATTTGGCTTCGAGGTGGGCGATGGGGTGACATCGTCAGGACCCAGGTCGCTGTTTGGAGTGTGGGCAGGAGCATCAGCGGGGCCCTGGTAAAGCACAGGAGCGGGAAAGGTGTGTCAGAGCTGCGGCGAGTGACCGAGGCGGAGGAGCGATGAGGGATTGTGGCCGAGAGTCGGTGGGTGATCGTGGCGGAGATGCGACAAATGTTTTTGTGGCAGAGGAGCACTGAGCGATCGTGGCAGAGATGCGGCGAATGTTTGTGGCGGAGGAACGGTGAGAAATCGTGGCGGAGGTGCAGCAAATGAGGGCCCAGGAGAGCAGAGCCCAGGGGCAGCACGGACCGGCCCACACCGCGATAGGTGTGCACACTAGGTCCGTGCAGCAGAGCAGGTCTCCGGTCGTCCTGGTTAATCCTTGCCACTAGATAAAGGCCTAGCTCTGTCAAGCCCGTGTGGTGGCTGATGTGCAACAGCCAACACACGTTAAAATAAATCCATGCACAGGCATCTTCCACCCTCTCAACTGGAGTTCAGGACTGGAACATCGGGTCCTTCATTGAAACATCTGTGAACTCGTGTGGAAGCAAGTCATCCTCGTTCCAGGAACTGCCTATGATGATGATGATACATTGGAGAAAGGTCAGGGACGAACAGCAAAGGAGGTTCCAAGCTCCAGATAATCACATAAGGGAGTCACAGAGAATGTTGGTTTCCATGAAGCAAGGACACCAGAGAGGATTGAGACCCTTAAACCGCTGCATGGTACAAGTATGTAGGTGTACGTGGGCCGCTTAACCTGAACCACGACCATAGAACATGTACAACGTTAATCACCATCAAACCGGACTAGTGGTTAGAAAATTCCACACAATCCTTCCCTTGGAATTAACACCGGCTGCACAGCAGTCCTGTTCCTAACCAGCTTTTGTTTGATATACCCCTCACTACAACACTGATATACTCCACACCCTCACTGTAACACTGATATAGGCCACACCCCTCACTGTAACACTGATATACCCCACACCCTCACTGTAACACTGATAGTGAGGGGTGTGTGTGTGGAGTGTAACACTGATATACCCCACACCCCTCACTGTAACACTGATATACCCCTCACTGTAACACTGATATACCCCTCACTGTAACACTGATATACCCCACAACCCTCACTGTAACACTGATATACCCCACACCCCTCACTGTAACACTGATATACCCCTCACTGATATACCCCACACCCCTCACTGTAACACTGATATACCCCACACCCCTCCCTGTAACACTGATATACCCCACACCCCTCCCTGTAACACTGATATACCCCACACCCCTCCCTGTAACACTGATATACCCCACACCCCTCCCTGTAACACTGATATACCCCACACCCCTCACTGTAACACTGATATACCCCACACCCTTCACTGTAACACTGATATACCCCACACACCTCCCTGTAACACTGATATACCCCACACCCCTCACTGTAACACTGATATACCCCACACCCCTCACTGTAACACTGATATACCCCACACCTCCCATTGTAGAAACATAGGAAATAGGTGCAGTAGCAGGCCATTCAGCCCTTCTAGCCTGCACCGCCATTCAATGAATTCATGGCTGAACATGAAACTTCAGTACCCCATTCCTGCTTTCTCGCCATAACCCTTGATCCCCCGAGTAGTAAGGACTTCATCTAACTCCCTTTTGAATATATTTAGTGAATTGGCCTCAACAACTTTCTGTGGTAGAGAATTCCACAGGTTCACCACTCTCTGGGTGAAGAAGTTTCTCCTCATCTCGGTCCTAAATGGCTTACCCCTTATCCTCAGACTGTGACCCCTGGTTCTGGACTTCCCCAACATTGGGAACATTCTTCCTGCATCTAACCTGTCTAAACCCGTCAGAATTTTAAACGTTTCTATGAGGTCCCCTCTCATTCTTCTGAACTCCAGTGAATACAAGCCCAGTTGATCCAGTCTTTCTTGATAGGTCAGTCCCGCCATCCCGGGAATCAGTCTGGTGAACCTTCGCTGCACTCCCTCAATAGCAAGAATGTCCTTCCTCAAGTTAGGAGACCAAAACTGTACACAATACTCCAGGTGTGGCCTCACCAAGGCCCTGTACAACTGTAGCAATACCTCCCTGCCCCTGTATTCAAATCCCCTCGCTATGAAGGCTGTAACACTGATATACACCACACCCCTCACTGTAACACTGATATACACCACACCGCTCACTGTAACACTGATATACCCCACACCCCTCACTGTAACACTGATATACCCCTCACTGTAACACATATACCCCACACCTCCCACTGTAACACATATACACTCACTAACACTGTGCGAGAAGACCGAACTTGGCAGTTGGATGGGTGACATGCTCTTGATCCATGACACTGGGCATTGGGTCCATTAGACTCCATCACACTGCACAGTACAAAGTCCATTTTTGGACTGTCTAAAGGCTTTGATGATCTGCTGGGCTGTCATTGGGCAGGTCTCCCAGCACTCATGAGCCAGCAGTTCTGCATAACGGAGGCCAATCCAGCAAGGGCATAGGGTACAATCTGGCCTTTAACCTTGCCGGTGCGCCAGTGCAGAGAACACAGGCTTCTCCATCCTTCCGACAAATGGTGTCTGTTTGATCAAGCCAATTGCTCAATCCCCAGTCTGGAAAGCTTTCTTAGAATTCAATCGGTACAAGGAATTCACTCCCACAGAAACTTCTTGAAAATATTCTCTGAACAGAACAGGACATGTTGTGCCTCAGGCACTTTCCGAGCACAGCATGAATTTCCAGACATTTTATACCTTAACCACAGTCCCTCACCTTCCACAGCTCCTCACTCTAACTGAAAGATTCCTCAGTGCTACACACACACTGATTTACTGTGGAGGGCAGTGACTGCTCCTATCCGGAAAAATGTATTAGCAGCTTCAAACCGGGCGTGGGCAAATGGCCTGTCCATCTTTCTTGGTGTTGGTGGAGGGAGGAACATTGGCCTGTCACACCAAGAGGCCTCCCCGAAATAGACTGGACCTTGGCTCAGCGTCACATCCAAACAACTGCACTTAGAATCACAGGACATTTACAGCCCAGATGGTATGCTCAATCCTTGAGTGAGGCTTGAACCCAAGCTTATTACTCAAAGGGAACATAAGAAATAGGACTAGAAGTCGGCCATTCGGCCCCTCGAGCCTGCTCCGCCATTCAATAAGATCATGGCTGATACGATCTTGACCTCAACTCCACTTCCCTGCCCATTCCCCATAACCCTTTATTCCCTTATCGTTCAAAAATCTGTCTATCTCCACCTTAAATATATTCAGTGACCCAGCCTCCACAGCTCTCTGGGGCAGAGAATTCCAAAGATTCACGACCCTCTGAGGGAAGAAATTCTTCCTCACCTCAGTTTTAAATGGGCGACCCCTTATGCTGAGACTATGCCCCCTAGTTCTAGATTCCCCCATGAGGGGAAACATCCTCTCTGCATCTACCCTGTCAAGCCCCTCAGTATCTTATAGGTTTCAATAAGATCCCCTCTCATTCTTCTAAATTCCAATGAGTATAGGCCCAACCTGCTCAACTTTTCTTCATAAGACAACCTCTTCATCTCCGGAATCAACTTAGTGAACCTTCTCTGAACTGCCTCCAATTCAAGTATATCCCTCCTTCCTGTATGGCTCAGATATATGGACCATGTACAGCAGGCACCTCAAGTCACTGAAGACCACCACCGATGTCTCTGCAAGATCCTACAAATCCCCTGGGAGGACAGACACACCAACATCAGCATCCTTGGGCAGACTAACATCCCCAGCATTGAAACACTGACCACACTCGGATCAGCTCCGCTGGGCAGGCCACATTGTTCACATGCCAGACACGAGACTCCCAAAGCAAGTGCTCTACTCAGAACTCCTTCACAGCAAACGAGCCAAAGATGGGCAGAGGAAATGTTTCAGGGACACCCTCAAAGCCTCCCTGATAAAGTGCAAAATCCCCACTGACACCTGGGAATCCCTGGCCAAAGACCGCCCTAAGTGGAGGAAGTGCATCCGGGAGGGTGCTGAGTATCTCGAGTTTCATCGCCGAGAGCATGCAGAAATCAAGCGCAGGCAGCGGAAAGAGCGTGCGGCAAACCAGTCCCACCCTCCCTTTCCCTCAACGACTATCTGTCCCACCTGTGATAGCCCACCTGTGATAGAGACTGTGGTTCTCGTATTGGACTGTTCAGCCACCTAAGAACTCATGTTAAGAGTGGAAGCAAATCTTCCTCGATTCCGAGGGACTGCCGATGATGATGTTCCCTCCTTAAATAAGGAGACAAAACTGTACGCAGTACTCCAGGTATGGTCTCACCAATATCCTGTGCAGTTGTAGCAAGACTTCCCTACTTTTATACTCAATCCCCCTTGCAATAAAGGCCAACATTCCATATGCAGTATAATGTTGGAAAGTGTGAGGTTATGCACTTTGGCAGAAAAAAAAAATCGAACAGCAAGTTATTATTTAAATGAAGAAAGATTGCAAAGTGCTGCAGTACAGCAGGACCTGGGGGTACTTGTGCATGAAACACAAAAGGTTAGTATGCAGGTACAGCAAGTGATCAGGAAAGCCAAGGGGATGGAGTATAAAAGCAGGGAAGTCTTGCTACAATTATACAGGATATTGGTGAGGCCACACCTGGAATACTGCGTACAGTTTTGGTTTCCATATTTACGAAAGGATATACTTGATTTGGAGGCAGTTCAGAGAAGGTTCACTAGATTGATTCCGGAGATGAGGGGGTTGACAAGGTGGATGCAGAGAGGATGTTTCTACTGATAGGGATGACTAGAACTAGGGGGCATAATCTTAGAATAAGGGGCCGCTCATTTAAAATTGAGATGAGGAGGAATTTCTTCGCTCAGAGGGTTGTAAATCTTTGGAATTCGCTGCCTCAGAGAGTTGTGGAAGCCTCGACATTGAATAAATTTAAGACAGAAATAGACAAGTTTTTTAACCGATAAGGGAATAAGGGGTTATGGAGAGCAGGCAGGGAAGTGGACCTGAGTCCATGATCGGATCAGCCACGGCCGTATTAAATGGCGGAGCAGGCTTGAGGGGCCGTATGGCCTATTCCTGCTCCTATTTCTTACGTTCTTATTCCATTTGCCTTCCTAATTACTTGCTGTACCTGCATGCTAGCTTTTTGCGTTTCATGTACAAGGACCCACAGATCCATCTGAGCCTCAGCATTTTGTAATCTCTCCCCATTTAAATAATAATTTGCTTTATTTTTCCTACCCAAGTGGATAACCTCACATTTTCCTACATTATAATCCATCTGCCAAATTTTTGCCCACTCACTTAGCCTGTCTTTATCCCTTTGCAGATTTTTTGTGTCCTCCTCACAATTTGCTTTCCCACCCATCTTTGTATCATCAGCAAATTTGGCTCCATTACACTCGGTCCCTTCATCCAAGTCATTAATATCGGTTGGAAATAGTTAAAGCCCCAGCACTGATCCCTGGGAGAGTCCTACCCACTGAGCCAAGCTGACAGAATCAGTGGAAACCACGGCAAATCACCGAGAGCAGGGATCGGTGGAAACCTGCTCCAGATCACCGAGAGCAGGGATCGGTGGAGACCTGCTCCAGATCACCGAGAGCAGGGATCGGTGGAGACCTGCTCCAAATCACCGAGAGCAGGGATCGGTGGAAACCTGCTCCAGATCACCGAGAGCAGGGATCGGTGGAGACCTGCTCCAGATCACCGAGAGCAGGGATCGGTGGAGACCTGCTCCAGATCACCGAGAGCAGGGATCGGTGGAGACCTGCTCCAGATCACCGAGAGCAGGGATCGGTGGAGACCTGCTCCAGATCACCGAGAGCAGGGATCGGTGGAAACCACGGCAAATCACCGAGAGCAGGGATCGGTGGAGACCTGCTCCAGATCACCGAGAGCAGGGATCGGTGGAGACCTGCTCCAGATCACCGAGAGCAGGGATCGGTGGAGACCTGCTCCAAATCACCGAGAGCAGGGATCGGTGGAAACCTGCTCCAAATCACCGAGAGCAGGGATCGGTGGAGACCTGCTCCAAATCACCGAGAGCAGGGATCGGTGGAAACCTGCTCCAGATCACCGAGAGCAGGGATCGGTGGAAACCTGCTCCAGATCACCGAGAGCAGGGATCGGTGGAAACCTGCTCCAGATCACCGAGAGCAGGGATCGGTGGAAACCTGCTCCAATTGCCATTTCGTTAGAAAACAATCCATTTCACCACGAGCAAATCCCCAGGAGATTCCTTGTGCTGCTAAACCTCGTTCGCAACACAACGCCCTTCCTGCACATTTTTTTCCCCTCCACTTCTAGAAAAAAAGGGACTTGCATTTTTATAGTGACTTCAGGACGTCCCAAAGCGCTTTACAGCCAATGAAGTACTTTTTGACGTGTAGTCAAATTTCCTGTTGTAATGCAGGAAACACGGCAGCCAATTTGCGCACAGCAAGCTCCCACACACAGCAATGTGATAAAGACAAAATTATCTGTTTTAGTGATGTTGATCGAGGGATAAATAATGGCCCAGGACACCAGGGAGAACTCCCCTGCTCTTATACCAAATAGTGCCGTGGGATCTTTTACATAGACTCGAGGGCAGTCAGGGCCTCGGTTTAATGTCTCATCCGAAAGATGGCACCACTGACAGTGCAGCACTTCCCCAGTACTGCCCCTCCCACAGTGCGGCACTCCCTCAGTACTGTCCCCCGACAGTGCGGCGCTCCCCCAGTACTGCCCCTCCGACGGTGCGGCACTCCCTCAGTACTGCCCCTCCGACGGTGCGGCACTCCCTCAGTACTGCCGCTCCGATGGTGCGGCGCTCTCTCAGTACTGCCCCTCCGACAATGCGGTGCTCCCTCAGTACTGCCCCTCCGACGGTGCGACACTCCCTCAGTACTGCCCCTCCGACAGTGTGCCGCTCCCTCAGTACTGCCCCTCCGACAGTGCGGCGCTCCCTCAGTACTGCCCCTCCGACAGTGCGGCGCTCCCTCAGTACTGCTCCTCCGACAGTGCGGCGCTCCCTCAGTACTGCCCCTCCGACAGTGCGGCGCTCCCTCAGTACTGCTCCTCCGACAGTGCGGCGCTCCCTCAGTACTGCCCCTCCGACAATGCGGCGCTCCCTCAGTACTGACAGTGCGGCGCTCCCTCAGTACTGCCCCTCCGACAGTGCGGCGCTCCCTCAGTACTGCCAGTGCGGCGCTCCCTCAGTACTGCACTGGGTGTATCAGCCTGGATTACATGTTTAAGTCTCTGGAATGGAATTTGAACCATTGATCTTCTGATTGACAGTGAGAGTGCCACCCACTGAGCCACGGCTGACACCATTCAATTCCTTGGCATCAACACTGAGCTACTAAAAACTGCGGATAAATTTGGAACAGGAGAGGGGAGATTTTAACTGCCAACAATTTTCTGGTAGGAAACGGCCAGTATTGGTGAGATTCATACCAGCCCCGATTAACATATGGTCAATTGGGTCACTCGGAACGGGCAAGGGAGCACCCTTGGCCCTCGGGTAAATGTGGGGACCGGGGTTCCTTGAAGGGGTTGGGTCGGTCCTCACAGTGCAGAAGGGGGTGGGAGCGGGAGACCCAACCTTTGTCAAGTATAAAACTCTTCTTGAATGGCCTTGTCTGCCTCCAATCCTGTTCACTTGACCTCATCGGGTGGGGAAACTCACGATTCCCCACGCAGGTCAGAGTTCAAATCGCAGTCGAGTGGACGTGATTGGACGGCGACCTGTTCGCTAGCTTCTGCCGGGTGCCTGCGTCGCCTGCTCAGAAGAGCGGGTTGCAATAAAACACAGCGAGACCCAGGCGGGTTATCAGTGGGCAAGTCCCTCTGTGACAATTTGAACGGCCAACACACCCAGTTCCTGCGGGCAGGGAGGGTTAGAATCCACCCCCCTGGTTTCAGAATCCATGATCTCGAATCAGTCTGACTGAATCCAAGGTCAAGGCCAAGGATATTACTTTGTAAAAAAAATGAGATGGATGTCCTGCAGCGAGGCTGAGAATCAGTCGGAGTGCGAATCCCCCTCCTGTGTGCAGTCTGACCTCTCCCCGGGTCACCGCTGTAAATATGGAAGAGCTGGGGTCAGTAGAACATAAGAAATAGGAGCAGGAGTCGACCATACGGCCCCTCAAGCCTGCAATAAGATCATGGCTGATCTGATCATGGACTCAGCTCCACTTCCCTGCCCGCTCCCCATAACCTCTTATCGTTTCAGAAACTGTCTATCTCTGTCTTAAATTTATTCAATGACCTAGCTTCCACTGCAGCAAATTCCACAGATTTCTCCTCATCTCGGTTTTAAATGGGAGGCCCCTTATTCTAAGATCATGCCCTTAGTTCTAGCCTGCCCCATCACATCAGTGGAAACATCCTCTCTGCATCCCCCTTTCAAGCCTCTCATAATCTTATACGTTTCGATAAGATCACCTCTCATTCTTCTGAATTCCAATGAGTAGAGGCCCAACCTACTCAACCTTTCCTCATAATTCAACCCCCCACATCCCCGGAATCAACCAAGTGAACCTTCTCTGAACTGCCGCCAAAGCAATACCTTGTATAGCTGTAGCAAGACTTCTCTGCTTCTATACTCCATCCCCTTTGCAATAAAGGCCAACCCGCCCTCTCCCTCCCTTCTGCCCAAATCCTCACCGTGTCCCCCTATCCCCTCTCCCACCTACCCACTGTATCTGTTGATCCCAATGCAAGATGCAAGAACTATAGAGTAGTGATAATGGGCGGCTTCAACGATCCTAATATAGACTGGATCATAATAGTGTAAAGGGCAGAGAGGGGGAAGAATTTCTGAAGTGTGTTCAGGAGAACTTTGTTGATCAGTACGTTTCCGGCCCGATGAAGGGGTTGACTTATGAGGAAAGGTGCTTCCACAATACTTTAAATCATTGAAAGTTTGGGTGTCACTTCCTACCCGTTTGTTTGCTGTCACAAACTGGGCAACGACCTGGTGGGACAGCTCAGTTTACCACTCCAGGTTCTCCAATCAATGTCCATAAACACAGTGAAGTGCGGTGGAACACACCAGCTGATGGTTCACTCCAACTCCAAACATTTATCTCCACCCAAATAGAACAGGAAAGAAAGATAAACACACAAAAAATAATCGGAAAGCATCTGTTGATATATTAAACACAGCTTCACAGCATCAACAGGACTGAAGCATTGGGAATCCACAGTCTCACTCTCACGCACTGCCACCTCGCTACATTCAACATTACTCAACGCGCACATTGCACACTGGGTTAAAAGGGATCAACAAATACAGTGGGTAGGTGGGAGAGGGGATTGGGGGACACGTTTAGGGGTTGGGCAGACGGGTGGGGGAGGGAGGGTTGGGACAGGAGGGTGGGGGCTGGGCTGGGGGGTGGGGGTGGAGGCTGGGCGGGGGGCTGGGGGCTGGGCGGACGGGCGGGGGGCTGGGCGGACGGGAGGGGGGCTGGGGGCTGGGCGGACGGGAGGGGGGCTGGGGCCTGGGCGGACGGGAGGGGGGTGGGGGCTGGGCGGACGGGAGGGGGGGTGGGGGCTGGGCGGACGGGAGGGGGGGTGGGGGCTGGGCGGACGGGAGGGGGGGTGGGGGCTGGGCGGACGGGAGGGGGGGTGGGGGCTGGGCGGACGGGAGGGGGGGTGGGGGCTGGGCGGACGGGAGGGGGGGTGGGGGCTGGGCGGACGGGAGGGGGGGTGGGGGCTGGGCGGACGGGAGGGGGGGTGGGGGCTGGGCGGACGGGAGGGGGGGTGGGGGCTGGGCGGACGGGAGGGGGGGTGGGGGCTGGGCGGACGGGAGGGGGGGTGGGGGCTGGGCGGACGGGAGGGGGGGTGGGGGCTGGGCGGACGGGAGGGGGGGTGGGGGCTGGGCGGACGGGAGGGGGGGTGGGGGCTGGGCGGACGGGAGGGGGGGTGGGGGCTGGGCGGACGGGAGGGGGGGTGGGGGCTGGGCGGACGGGAGGGGGGGTGGGGGCTGGGCGGACGGGAGGGGGGGTGGGGGCTGGGCGGACGGGAGGGGGGGTGGGGGCTGGGCGGACGGGAGGGGGGGTGGGGGCTGGGCGGACGGGAGGGGGGGTGGGGGCTGGGCGGACGGGAGGGGGGGTGGGGGCTGGGCGGACGGGAGGGGGGGTGGGGGCTGGGCGGACGGGAGGGGGGGTGGGGGCTGGGCGGACGGGAGGGGGGGTGGGGGCTGGGCGGACGGGAGGGGGGGTGGGGGCTGGGCGGACGGGAGGGGGGGTGGGGGCTGGGCGGACGGGAGGGGGGGTGGGGGCTGGGCGGACGGGAGGGGGGGTGGGGGCTGGGCGGACGGGAGGGGGGGTGGGGGCTGGGCGGACGGGAGGGGGGGTGGGGGCTGGGCGGACGGGAGGGGGGGTGGGGGCTGGGCGGACGGGAGGGGGGGTGGGGGCTGGGCGGACGGGAGGGGGGGTGGGGGCTGGGCGGACGGGAGGGGGGGTGGGGGCTGGGCGGACAGGAGGGGGGGTGGGGGCTGGGCGGACAGGAGGGGGGGTGGGGGCTGGGCGGACAGGAGGGGGGGTGGGGGCTGGGCGGACAGGAGGGGGTGTGGGGGCTGGGCGGACAGGAGGGGGGGTGGGGGCTGGGCGGACAGGAGGGGGGGGTGGGGGCTGGGCGGACAGGAGGGGGGGTGGGGGCTGGGCGGACAGGAGGGGGGTTGGGGGCTGGGCGGACAGGAGGGGGGTTGGGGGCTGGGCGGACAGGAGGGGGGGTGGGGGCTGGGCGGACAGGAGGGGGGGTGGGGGCTGGGCGGACAGGAGGGGGGGTGGGGGCTGGGCGGACAGGAGGGGGGGTGGGGGCTGGGCGGACAGGAGGGGGGGTGGGGGCTGGGCGGACAGGAGGGGGGGTGGGGGCTGGGCGGACAGGAGGGGGGGTGGGGGCTGGGCGGACAGGAGGGGGGGTGGGGGCTGGGCGGACAGGAGGGGGGGTGGGGGCTGGGCGGACAGGAGGGGGGGTGGGGGCTGGGCGGACAGGAGGGGGGGTGGGGGCTGGGCGGACAGGAGGGGGGGTGGGGGCTGGGCGGACAGGAGGGGGGGTGGGGGCTGGGCGGACAGGAGGGGGGGTGGGGGCTGGGCGGACAGGAGGGGGGGTGGGGGCTGGGCGGACAGGAGGGGGGGTGGGGGCTGGGCGGACAGGAGGGGGGGTGGGGGCTGGGCGGACAGGAGGGGGGGTGGGGGCTGGGCGGACAGGAGGGGGGGTGGGGGCTGGGCGGACAGGAGGGGGGGTGGGGGCTGGGCGGACAGGAGGGGGGGGGCTGGGCGGACAGGAGGGGGGTGGGCTGGGCGGACAGGAGGGGGGGTGGGGGCTGGGCGGACAGGAGGGGGGGTGGGGGCTGGGCGGACAGGAGGGGGGGTGGGGGCTGGGCGGACAGGAGGGGGGGTGGGGGCTGGGCGGACAGGAGGGGGGGTGGGGGCTGGGCGGATGGGGGGGGAGGGGTGCTGGGCGGACAGGAGGGGGTGTTCAGGAAAGATAGGGAAGGAAAGGCAGGAATGCTGTGGCAGTATTGATTAAGGAGAATGTTACAATGCTGCAGAGCGGATGTCTTGGAGGGGTCAAGGAAAAAATCTACTTGTTCAGAGTTAAGGAATAATCGAGGTGGCATTATACTGCTAGCTGTATTCTATAGACCACAAATCGTGGGAAAGATATGGAGGAACAAATTTGTGGAGAAATTACAGAGATGCAAGAACTATCGAGTAGTGATAATGGGTGGCTTCAACTATCCTAACATAGACTGTGATCGTAGGAATGTAAAGGGCAGAGAGGGGGAAGAATTTCTGAAGTGTGTTCAGGAGAACTTTCTTGATCGGTGTGTTTCCGGGCCAACGAGGGAGGAGGCATTGCTGGATCTGGGTCTGGGGAGTGAGGTGGGTCAAGTGTCAGTGAACATTTAGGGAATAGCGATCATAGTATCAGAAGGTTTAGATTAGCTATGGAAAAGGACAGGGAGCAATCTAGAATAAAAATGTTTATTTGGAGGAAGGCCAATTTCAGTGGGATGAGAACGGATCTGGCCCGGGTAAACTGGAATCAAAGATTGGCAGGCAGAACTGTCATGGAACAATGGGCTGCCTTTGAAGAGGAAATAGTTTGGGTACAGTCGAGGTACATTCCCACGAGGGGGAAAGGTAAAGGCAGAGTCCCTGGATGATGAAAGAGATAGAGAGTAAGATGAAGCAGAAAGAGAGCGCGTATGACAGATATCAGGTCGAGAATACATCGGAGAATCAGGCTCAATATAGAAAGGTCAGAGGTGAAGTGAAAAAGCAAATAAGAGGGACAAAGAGAGGGTATGAGAAAAGATTGACAGCCAACATAAAAGCTCATCCAAAAGTCTTCTATAGGCATATAAATAGTAAGTGGGCAGCGAGAGGAGGGTGGGGCCGATTAGGGACCAAAAAGGAGACCTACACGTGGAGGGAGAGGGTATGGCTGAGGGACTAAACGAGTCTTCACCAAGGAAGAGGATGCTGCCATTAACATAGTAAAGGAGGAGGTAGAGGAGATACTTGATGGAATAAAAATTGATAAAGAGGAGGTACTAGAAAGGCTTAAAGTAGATAAGTCACCAGGACCGGGTGGGATGCATCCGAAGATGCTGAGGGAAGGGAAGGAAGAAATTGCGGAGGTACTGGCCGTAATATTCCAATCCTCCTTAGAAACGGTGTGGTGCCAGAGGACTGGAGAATTGCAAATGTTACACCCTTGTTCAAAAAAGGGGTGAAGATAAACCCAGCAACTACAGGCCGGTCAGTTTAACCTCAGGAGTGGGGAAGCTTTTAGAAACAATAATCAGGGACAAAATTAACAGTCACTTGGACACGTGTGGATTAATTAAGGAAAGGCAGCACGGATTTGTTAAAGGCAAATCGTGTTTAACTAACTTGATTGAGTATTTTGATGAGGTAACAGAGAGGGTTGATGAGGGCAATGCGGTTGATGTGGTGTACATGGATTTCCAAAAGGCGTTTGATACAGTATTGTTCCCCCAGGGTCAATACTGGGACCACTGCTTTTCTCGATATTTATTAATGACTTGGATGTGGGTGTACAGGGCATAATTTCAATATTTGCAGATGGCACAAAATTTGGAAGTATAGTGAACAGTGACGAGAATAATGATAGACTTCAAGAGGACACAGACAGCCTGGTGGAATTGGCAGACACGTGGCAGATGAAATTTAGGAAAGTGTGAAGTGATACATTTTGGTAGAAAGAATCTAAACCAAGGGGTACAATCCTAAAGTGGGTGCATAAACAGAGAGACCCCGGGGTATATGTGCACAAATCGTTGAAGGTGGCAGGGCAGGTTGAGAAAGTGGTTAAATAAAGCTTACGGGATCCTGGGCTTCATAAATAGAGGTGTAGAGTACAAAAGCGTGGAAATGATGATGATCCTGTATAAAACACTGGTTCGGCCGTGTTATGTATTGATGTTTGGGGTCATCAGACACCAGAGGGCGCCACTGTCGGAGGTCATCAGGCTGTATGCGCGTGTGCGCGATCACTGGTACATAAGCACGGGTACTATGTCACGCGGATACTTTGGGCGCGAATAAAGTTGGATCAGGTTTACATCTGAGGCAGTTTACAGTAACAAGACTTGAGTCATTACATTTGGCGACGAGGTAACGTAAGAACCTTCGCATGTACAATGGGCACTATTGGAATTCTGGAGAGATTCGTGAAGGGCGAGAATTGGGCGGATTTTATCAACCGCCTGGATCAGTATTTTGTGGCCAACAAAATGGAGGGAAAGGCTGACTCAGTTCGGCACAGGGCGGTTTTCCTCACCGTTTGTGGTCTGAAAATTTACAGCCTCATGAAGAACCTTCTCTCGCTTTTTCATCCAATGGACAAAGAGTGCTTTGGTGTGTGACCATCTTAAGCCAAAAGAGGGGATCATCATCTCACGCTATCGCTTCTATACGCATGCTCGTGCTGAGGGCCAGGATATGTCGGGATTGGTCGCCGACCTACGACCTCTTGCTGAGCCGTGTAAGTTCGGGAACGTGTTGGAAGACATGTTGTGAGATTTCTTCGTAATAGGCAGCAACCATGATGTGATTCTTCGGAAGTTATTGGCCGACGAGAAGCTGGATTTGAGAAAGGCCATCTCGACTGCCCAGCCATGCATAACGCCTGATGATAATTTGAGGCGGATATCATCGAAGAGTCGGAGCTCCACGGCAGATACTGTAAACAAGATTGTGTCGTCTTCTTGCAGAGCCGCTTATGGCAGGACCTACTCGACTGCTTATGTGAAACCTGTAGCTGCTCAGAGTACGCCAATTGGTACAAACCTGGTTTCGCCCTGTTGGTGTTGTGGGGGCAATCATCGGCCTCATCAGTGTTGGTTTAAACAATACTGCTGTAATGGCTGCTCGAAAGTGGGGCATCTTCAGAGAGTGTTGCCACTCATCACATTGTTGATGATGATCAGTCCAGTGCTGGCCCGGATACACAACCCGAGGAGGAAGTGTATGGTCTGTATTCCTTCTTGTCAAAGAGCCAGCCGATAATTGTTAATGTGAAGCTGAATGGCGTGCCTGTATCAATGGAGTTGGACATGGGTGCGAGTCAGTCGATAATGAGCCAAAGGACATTCGACAAGCTGTGGGACACTGAGGCTGTGAAGCCTAAGCTGAGTCCAGTCAATGCCAAGTTGCGTACCTACACTAAGGAACTCATACCGATGATTGGCAGTGCAGTAGTCAAGGTGTCATATGATGTTGTGGTTCAAGATCTACCATTATTGATCGTCCCAAGTAATGGTCCAACGCTGTTCGGCAGGAATTGGCTCGAGAAAATCAAGTGGAACTGGAATGATATCAAAGCGTTGTCCTCGGTGGATGACACTTTGTTTGCTCAAGTGTTGAAGAAGTTTCCTTCTTTGTTTGAACCGGGCATTGGTAGTTTTACTGGAGCCAAGATGCAGATTCACCTGGATTCTGATGCAAGGTCTGTCTATCACAAAGCTCGGTCTGTTCCTTACATGATGAGGGAGAAGGTTGAAATTGAGCTTGACAGCAGCAGCTCAGAGTGCAAAGGTAAGAGTTTGGTAAGTGGGAGAGTTCGGGCAAGTGGGAACGGGAGGTGTTGCTTTGTCTTCTTTTCCCCACCAGTGCTGACTCCCCGATCTGGGAGGAAAAGAAAACGAACTGTGACGTCACAGCAAGAGGGTAAGTGATTGGCTGGTTGACTGGTGAGTAGTTTTTCTTTTTTCCTTATCTTGTCAATAAGAAACCTTTGGCATTGTTGCCAAATTAGGTTATTTTAAGGGTTAAGTCATGGCAGGAGAGCCCAGACCTGTGTCATACTCCTCCTGTGCCATGTGGGAAATCAGGGATGCTTCCAGTGTCCCTGACGACTATGTGTGCAGGAAGTGTATCCAGCTGCAGCTCCTGTTAGACCACATGACGGCTCTGGAGCTGCGGATGGATTCACTCTGGAGCATGCGCGATGCTGAGGATGTCGTGGATAGCACGTTCAGTGAGTTGGTCACACCGCGGGTAAAGGTTAAAAAGGCAGATAGGGAACGGGTGACCATCAGGCAGAGCAGAAGTAGGAAGGCAGTGCAGGAGTCCCCTGCGGTCATTTCCCACCAAAATATACAGCTTTGGATATTGTTGGGGGAGATGGCTCACCAGGGGAAGGCAGCAGCAGCCAAGTTCATGGCACCGTGGGTGGCTCTGCTGCACAGGAGGGCAGGAAAGAGAGTGGGAGAGCTATAGTTGTAGGGGATTCTATTGTAAGGGGGATAGATAGGCGTTTCTGCGGTCGCAACCGAAACTCCAGGATGGTATGTTGCCTCCCTGGTGCAAGGGTCAAGGATGTCTCAGAGCGGCTACAGGGCATTCTGGAAGGGGAGGGTGAACAGCCAGTTGTCGTGGTGCATATAGGTACCAACGATATAAGTAAGAAGCGTTACAAGCTGAATTTAGGGAGTTAAATTAAAAAGTAGGACCTCAAAAGTAGTAATCTCAGGATTGCTACCAGTGCCACGTGCTAGTCAGAGTAGGAATCGCAGGATAGCTCAAATGAATACGTGGCTTGAGGAGTGGTGCAAGAGGGAGGAATTCAAATTCCTGGGACATTGGACAGCTCTGGGGGAGGTGGGACCAGTACAAACCGGACGGTCTGCACCTGGGCAGGACCGGAACCAATGTCCTAGGGGGAGTGTTTGCTAGTGCTGTTGGGGAGGAGTTAAACTAATATGGCAGGGGGATGGGAACCTATGCAGGGAGACAGAGGGAAGTAGAATGGGGCAGAAGCTAACGATAGAAAGGTGAATAGTAAAAGTGGAGGGCAGAGAAACCCAAGGCAAAAATCAAAAAGGGCCACATTACAGCAAAATTCTAAAGGGACAAAGAGTGTGAAAAAGACAAACCTGAAGGCTCTGTGCCTCAATGCGAGGAGTATTTGTAATAAGGTGGATGAATTAACTGCACAGGCAGCTATTAACGATTATGATATAATTAGGATTACGGAGACATGGCTCCAGGGTGACCAAGGTTGGGAACTCAATATCCAGGGTATTCAACATTCAGGATAGACAGAAAGGAAAAGGAGGTGGGGTACTGTTGCTGGTTAAAGAGGAAATTAACACAATAGTAAGAAAGGACATTAGCTTGGATGATGTGGAATCTGTATGGGTAGAGCTGCGGAATATCAAAGGGCAGAAAACGTTAGTGGGAGTTGTGTACAGACCACCAAACAGTAGTAGTGAGGTTGGGGATGGCATCAAACAAGAAATTAGGGATGCGTGCAATAAAGGTACAGCAGTTATCATGGGTGACTTTAATATACATATAGATTGGGCTAACCAAGCTGGTAGCAATGCGATGGAGGAGGATTTCCTGGAGTATATTAGGAATGGCTTTCTAGACCAATATGTCGAGGAACCAACTAGAGAGCTGGCCATCCTAGACTGGGTGTTGTGTAATGAGAGACTAATTCGCAATCTTGTTGTGTGAGGCCCCCTGGGAAAGAGTGACTACAATATAGTAGAATTCTTTATTAACTTGGAGAGTGACACTGTTAATTCAGAGACTAGGGTCCTGAACTTAAGGAAAGGTAACTTTGATGGTATGAGACGTGAATTGGCTAGGATATACTGGCAAATGATACTTAAAGGGTTGACAGTGGATAGACAATGGCAGGCATTTATAGATTACATGGATGAACTTCAACAATTGTACATCCCTGTCTGGAGTAAAAATAAAACGGGAAAGGTAGCTCAACCATGGTTTACAAGGGAAATTAGGGATAGTGTTAAATCCAAGGAAGAGGCATATAAATTGGCCAGAAAAAGCAGCAAACCTGAGGACTGGGAGAAATTTAGAATTCAGCAGAGGAGGACAAAGGGTCGAATTAGGAGGGAAAAATAAAGTATGAGAGGAAGCTTGCAGGGAACATAAAAACTGACTGCAAAAGCTTCGATAGGTATGTGAAGAGAAAAAGATTAGTGAAGACCAACGTAGGTCCCTTGCAGTCAGAATCAGGTGAATTTATAATGGGGAACAAAGAAATGGCAGACCAATTGAAAAAATACTTTGGATTTGTCTTCACTAAGGAAGGCACAAATAACCTCCTGGAAATACTAGGGGACCGAGGGTCTAGTGAGAAGGAGGAACAGAAGGAAATCCTTATTAGTCAGGAAATTGTGTTAGGAAAATTGATGGAATTGAGGGCCGATAAATCCCCAGCCTGATGGGCTGCATCCCAGAGTACTTAAGGAAGTGGCCCTAGAAATAGTGGGTGCATTGGTGATCATTTTCCAACATTCTATTGACTCTGGATCAGTTCCTATGGACTGGAGGGAAGCTAATGTAATACCACTTTTTTAAAAAGGGAGAGAGAAAACAGGGAATTATAGACCGGTTAGCCTGACATCGGTGGTGGGGCAAATGTTGGAATCAATTATTAAAGATGAAATAGCAGCGCATTTGGAAAGCAGTGACAGGATCGGTCCAAGTCAGCATGGATTTATGAAAGGGAAATCATGCTTGACAAATCTTCTAGAATTTTTTGAGGATGTAACTAGTAGAGTGAACAAGGGAGAACCAGTGGATGCGATGTATCTGGACTTTCAAAAGGCTTTTGACAAGGTCCCACACAAGAGATTGGTGTGCAAAATTAATGCACATGGTATCGAGGGTAATGTATTGACGTGGATAGAGAACTGGTTGGCAGACAGGAAGCAGAGAGTCAGAATAAACTGGTCCTTTTCAGAATGGCAGGCAGTGACTAGTGGGGTGCCGCAGGGTTCAGTGCTGGGACCCCAGATATTTACAATATACATCAATGATTTAGATGAAGGAATTGAATGTAATATCTCCACGTTTGCAGATGACACTAAGCAGGGTGGCGGTGTGAGCTGTGAGGAGGATGCTAAGAGGCTGCAGGGTGACTTGGACAGGTTAGGTGAGTGGGCAAAAGCATGGCAGATGCAGTATAATGTGGATAAATGTGAGGTTATCCACTTTAGTGGCAAAAACAGGAAGACAGAATATTATCTGAATGGTGACAGATTAGGAAAAGGGGAGGTGCAACGAGACCTGGATATCATGGTACATCAGTCATTGAAAGTAGGCATGCAGGTACAGCAGGCAGTAAAGAAACATGCGGTAAAGGCGGCAAATGGCTTGTTGGCCTTCATAGCTAGAGGATTTTGAGTATAGGAGCAGGGAGGTCTTACTGCAGTTGTACAGGGCCTTGGTGAGGCCACACCTGGAATATTGTGTTCAGTTTGGTCTCCTAATCTGAGGAAGGACGTTCTTGCTATTGAGGGAGTACAGCAAAGGTTCACCAGACTGATTCACGGGATGGCAGGACTGACATATGAGGAGAGGCTGGATCAACTGGGCTTGTATCCACTGAAGTTTAGAAGAATGAGAGGGGTCTCATAGAAACATATAAAATTCTGACAGGATTGGACAGGTTACAGCAGGTTAGAGGCAGGAAGAATGTTCCCGTTGCTGGGGAGTTCCAGAACCAGGGGTCACAGTCTAAGAATAAAGGTTAAGCCATTTTGGACCGAGATGTGGAGAAACTTCTTCACTCAGAGTGGTTAACCTGTGGAATTCCCTACCAGAGTTGTTGAGGCCAGTTTGTTAGATATATTCAAAAGGGAGTTAGATATGGCCCTTACGGGCAAAGGGATCAAGGGGTATGGAGAGAAAGCAGGAATGGGATACTGAGGTTGAATGATCAGCCATGATCTTATTGAATGGCAGTGCAGACTCAAAGGGCCGATTGGCCTGCTCCTGCACCTAATTTCTATGTTTCTATGTTTGACAGACTCCAACGTGAAGGGGTCATATCACTGGTTGAGTTTAACGAGTGGGCCAGTCGCATTGTTCTTGTGTTGAAGAGTGATGGCACTGTCAGGATTTGTGAAGACTACAAGGTTACGATCAACCGATTTTCGAAACAGAATCAGTATCCGTTACCGAAGGCTGATGACCTGTTCGCCATGCTAGCTGGTGGAAAGTCGTTCACTAAACTAGATCTGACATCGGCCTATATGACACAGGAGCTTGTCGGCACTTCGAAGAAACTCACCTGCATCAACACCCATAAAGGACTGTTTGTCTACAACAGGCGTCCTTTTGGAATTCGTTCGGTTGCAGCCATATTTCAGAGGAATATGGAGAGTCTACTGAAGTCCGTTCCTAGAACTGTCGTGGTTTAAGATGACATTCTGGTCACAGGTCGTGACACTGCTGAACATCTGAACAATCCTGAAGAAGTCCTACGTCGTCTGGACAAAGTGGGACTCAGTCTAAAACGATCAAAGTGTGTCTTCATGGCACCTGAAGTTGAATTCTTGGGGAGGAAGATTGCTGCTGATGGCATCAGGCCTATTGATTCGAAAACCAAGGCCATCAAAAATGTACCCAGGCCTCAGAATGTGACGGAGCTCCGTTCATTCCTTGGGCTACTCATCTACTTCGGTAATTTCTTACCCAGACTGAGCACTTTATTAGAGCCACTGCACATGCTACTCAGAAAAGGCGACAACTGGGTCTGGGGTGTGTCTCAAGATAGAGCCTTTGAGAAAGCTAAGAATCTGCTCTGTTCAAACAAGTTGCTTGTTCATTATGATCCGTGTAAGAGTCGTGTATTGGTCTGTGATGCTTCATCATATGGGGTTGGCTGTGTACTCCAACAAGCAAATGAGTCGGGTAAGCTACAAGCTGTTGCGTATGCTTCGAGAAGTTTGTCAAAAGCGGAAAGAGCTTACAGCATGGTAGAAAAAGAAGCTTCGGCCTGTGTGTATGGGGTCAAAAAGATGCATCAGTACCGGTTTGGTCTTCACTTTGAACTCGAAAGGGATCATTAGCCACTCATTTCATTGTTTTCGTATTCAGAGGTGGGCGTTGACATTGTCTGCCTATGATTATGTTATTCATCATAGACCTGGTAATGAGAATTGCCCCAATGCACTGAGTCGTCTGCTTTTGCCCACACCTGATATGGAGATGCCTCAACCTCTACTGTTAGTAATGGATGCTTTTGAGAGTGAAGGAACCCCTGTCACTACTCAACAAGTGAGGATCTGGACCAGTCATGACCGTATTTTATCGGTTGTGAAACGCTGTGTCCTCAGTGGTGATTGGTCTGCAATACCTATGGAGATGAGTGATGAGACCAAACGTTACAACCGTCGCAAAGATGAGCTGTCCATTCAATCAGATTGTTTACTGTGGGGTAATCGTGTCATCATGCCTGAGAAAAGTAGAGAAAAATTTGTACGTAAACTACACAGCACTCATCCCGGTATATTGTCATGATGAAAGCCATTGCTAGGTCTCATGTATGGTGGCCTGGAATTGACTCTGATCTGGAATCATGTGTGCATCAGTGCAATACTTGCATGCAGCTAAGTAAAGTACCAGCGGAATCTCCGCTGAGTCTTTGGTCGCCATCTCAACCATGGTCGAGGATCCACATCAATTTTGCGGGCCCTTTCCTGGGAAAGATGTTTTTTGTTGCGGTGGATGCATATTCAAAGTGGATATTATGTCATCCAGTACGTCTACAGCTACTATTGAGAGCCTTCTTGTCATGTTTGCTACTCATGGTTTGCCTGACATTGTTGTTGAGCGAACGGATCTTGCTTCACAAGTCTTGCGTTTCAGGAGTTCATGAAACTCAATGGTATTAAACATGTGAGGTCAGCTCCATTCAAACCTGCTTCTAATGGTCAAGCAGAGCGTGTTGTTCAAACAATCAAGCAAAGTATGAAACGTGTAACTCAGGGTTCACTGCAGACTCATTTGTCATGTATATTGCTCAGTTACAGGACAAGACCTCATACGCTTACTGGGGTTTCTGCGACTGAATTACCGATGAAGAGAAATCTCAAGACCAAACTTTCTCTTGTTCATCCTGATTTGAAAGATCGTGTTGAATACAGACATCAAAGTCAGCAATGGTATCATGATCGTGCTGCTGTGTCACGTGACATCTCTGTCAACGATCCAGTTTATGTACTAAACTACGGTCAAGGTCCAAAGTGGATCACCGGTGCTGTTACAGCCAAGGAGGGTAAGAGTGTGTTTATTGTCGTGCTCAAGAATGGGCAAACATGCAGGAAACATGGGGTTGATCAGGTCCAACTGCGGCACATGGATGAACTGGAACAGTTTGAGGAAGATGCACTCAGTGACCAACCAACCAATGTTCATTCATCAGAGGACTCTGCTGTCATTACTGAACCTGGACCTTCAGTCTCTGATGTGGTCATTACCATTCCCATCAGATCGGTTACTCAGCCCTCAGTCACAGCTGACTCAGAACACTCGCCCAGAACTAAAGTTGAACTGAGACGATCAACTCGTGAGCAGAATGTCCCAGACTGTCTTAATTTGTAAAGAGACTGATATTAAGATCTTGAACGGGGGATGTTGTTATGTATTTATGCTTGTGTCACTAGACACCAGAGGGCGCCACTCTCAGAGGTCATCGGGCTGTATGCGTGTGTGCGGTCACTGGTATACAAGCGCGGGTACTATGCCACACGGGTACTTTGGATCAGGTTTACACCCGAGGCAGTTTACAGTAACAAGACTCTTGAGTCACTGCAGACCCCAACTGGAGTATTGTGTCCAATTCTGGGCACCGCACTTTAGGAAGGATGTGAAGGCCTTGGAGAGCGTGCAGAAAAGATTTACGAGAATGGTTCCAGGGATGAGGGACTTCAGTGACGTGGACAGACTGGAGAAGCTGGGGTTGCTCTCCTTAGAGCAGAGAAGGTTGAGAAGAGATTTGATAGAGGTGTTCAAAATCATGAGGGGTCTGGACAGAGAGAAACTGTTCCCATTGGCGGAAGGGTAGAGAACCAGAGAACACAGATTTAAGGCGATTGGCAAAAGAACAAAAGGCGACATAAGAAAAAATGTTTTTACGCAGCGAACGGTTAGGATCTGAAATGCACGGCCTGAGAGGGTGGTGGAGGCAGACTCAATCGTGGCTTTCAAAAGGGAGTTAGATAAGTATCTGGAGGAAAAAATTTTGCAGGGCTAGGGGAAAGGGCGGGGGAATGGGACTGGCTGAAGTGCTCTTGCAGAGAGCCGGCACGGGCTCAATGGGCTGAATGGCCTCCTTCTGTGCTGTAACCATTCTGTGATTCTATTCCTGTGGGCGCTATCTAATATGATTACATAGTATTACACGGTATTTACAGCTCAGAAACAGGCCATTCGGCCCAACGGGTCTATGTGGCATTTATGCTCCACACCAGCCTCCTCTCACCTTACTTCGTCTCACCGTATCAACTTATCCCTCTATTCCTTTCCCCTTCATGTACTTATCTAGCCTCCCCTTAACTGCAGCGATACTGTTCACCCCAACCACACTCTGTGCAGTGAGTTCCACATTCTCACCACTCTGAGCAAAGAAGTTTCTCCTGAATTCCTTATCGGATTTATTAGTGAATATTTGATTATATTTACAGGTCTTTGAGCCTGTGCTTGTAATTTGCTATTGCTGATTAAATAATGGAAGCATTTGGATACAGAAATTCTGAAACTGGAAATTTTAAGAAAAAGAAAATTAAATCTGCAAGACTTACTTTAGAGTAAATGACAAGTAGTAACAATTAGCTACAGACAAATATAAGCTCAGGGCTTGAAGTGTAATCGCAGCCTAATAACACTGCAGGCCCTACTGATACAGGGGAATTCAGGGCCATTGTTCACATCTATGGCTGCTAAGTTTCATACAATACACAACACAAACAAAAACAAGAAAGAAAACACCATTTATATCTTCTAACTGCTTTCATAGTGATTTGCATCACAAAACCGCACCGAACATGAACTTCTCGTAACCTTTGTAGGAAGTTGTTTTAAGTATTAAAATGGAGTAACCTGCAGCACAGATATTCACCTTTGATTTGTCCCTTGTGCTGGAATAAGGAGTGGAACTGATACTCACTGTGAAGGCCACGTGAATGATGATAATGATTTCATGCTCATTAAGCTACATTTATAGCTCGGAATTTCCCCAATCCATTGCACGGTTTTTACACCGGGCAGTTTTCCCGACTATCAGCAGAGCGTTCCCTGGGTGATTAATGGAGGAGTGGTGTAAGTTGTGGCATAATTTGGTTCTAAGAGCATGGTGAGCAGCTCAGGCCCCAGGATATTCCAGTGCAGAACAGGTGCAGCTTCTGTAACGTCTCCATTAAGGCACTCGGGGACAGCAAGGGGAGCCTGCGATGGATTCTATCTGTGACCGGTTTGCATTTTATGCATCCAGATAATCTCACACCCTCACTGAAGTGCCTCTTGCCAGAACCCGAACCAATCACAGGTCTGCCGTGCCCACCAGGCACCATGACAGGGCAGCATCTCACCAAAGGGCTGTGAATTTTACGGAGATTAATAGTTAATAAAAATACGAGGACTTTACAAGGGCAGTGTGGGGGTGGTGTTATACTCCATCATAGAACAGTTACAGCACAGAAGGAGGACATTCGGCGCGTGCCAGCTCTGCAAGAGCACTTCAGCCAGTCCCACTCCCCCACCCTTTCCCCCTAGCACTGAAAATATTTTTCCTTCAAATACTTTTCCAACTCCCTTTTGAAAGCTGTTATTGAATCTGCCTCTACCACCCTTTCAGTCAGCGCATTCCAGATCCTAACCATTCGCTCCGTAAAAAGGTTTATCCTTATGTCGTTTTTGGTTCTTCTGCCAATCACCTTAAATCTGTGTCCTCTGGTTCTCCACCCTACTGTCAATGGGAACAGTTTCTCTCTTTGATGGGACAGTGTAGAGGGAGCTTTACTCTGTATCTAACCCCTTGTACCTGCCCTGGGAGTGTTTGATTGGACAGTGTAGAGGGAGCTTTACTCTGTATCTAACCCCCTGTACCTGCCCTGGGAGGGTTTGATGGGACAGTGTAGAGGGAGCTTTACTCTGGATCGAACCCGTGCTGTATCTGCCCTGGGAGTGTTTGATGGGACAGTGTAGAGGGAGCTTTACTCTGTATCTAACCCCCTGTACCTGCCCTGGGAGTGTTTGATGGGACAGTGTAGAGGGAGCTTTACTCTGTATCTAACCCCTTGTACCTGCCCTGGGAGTGTTTGATGGGACAGTGTAGAGGGATCTTTACTCTGTATCTAACCCCCTGTACCTGCCCTGGGAGGGTTTGATGGGACAGTGTAGAGGGAGCTTTACTCTGGATCGAACCCGTGCTGTATCTGCCCTGGGAGTGTTTGATGGGACAGTGTAGAGGGAGCTTTACTCTGTATCTAACCCGTGCTGTATCTGCCCTGTGAGTGTTTGATGGGACAGTGTAGAGGGAGCTTTACTCTGGATCTAACCCGTGCTGTATCTGCCCTGGGAGTGTTTGATGGGACAGTGCAGGAACTCTGGACCATTCACAAAATCGCTGCTGCAATGAGCTCAAAAATCAGTAAAAAACAGAATATATAGTGAGGTGGAACAAGTACAATTTGACGGCAAAACTCAGCTTGATATCAGCAGAAAGTGTTGTTGCTGCCAAACTATTACCCAATCGTGGTTAGAAACAAGACCACGATCACCGAAAGCGCAGCTAACAGCATCCAGCTGCAACACACCACCCACTGACAGCATCTTGACTCGCCCATTGCTTTTGTAAACTTCTGCTGGAGGCCAAGTCTGCAAATTGCAAACTGCATCACAAACCGTGAATAGGGCTTCATTCTCAAAACTGTAACCTTATTTGGAGCACACACTTGCTGCTGCCTGTCTGCAGACCTCCTCATCATCCTCCTGTGCTCTCTGACCTTCCCCCCCCCCCCCCCCCCCCACCGCGCCCTCTGACCCTCGATAGTGCAGCCCACGGCTACCGTTGCTTCTCAGGTCTTACACATTTAAGGCAATTCACGTCTTCACTGAACTAATATTCAATAGCGTAGGCAATGAACGACTCACCCCTCGCCAGTGCGGCTCCTCACTGTGTGACTGACCCTCGATAGTGCGGCCCCTCACTGTGTGACTGACTGACCCTCGATAGTGCGGCCCCTCACTGTGTGACTGACCCTCGATAGTGCGGCCCCCTCACTGTGTGACTGACCCTCGATAGTACGGCCCCTCACTGTGTGACTGACCCTCGATAGTGCGGCCCCTCACTGTGTGACTGACCCTCGATAGTGCGGCCCCTCACTGTGTGACTGACCCTCGATAGTGCGGCCCCTCACTGTGTGACTGACCCTCGATAGTGCGGCCCCTCACTGTGTGACTGACTGACCCTCGATAGTGCGGCCCCCTCACTGTGTGACTGACCCTCGATAGTGCGGCCCCTCACTGTGTGACTGACCCTCGATAGTGCGGCCCCTCACTGTGTGACTGACCCTCGATAGTGCGGCCCCTCACTGTGAGACTGACCCTCGATAGTGCGGCCCCTCACTGTGTGACTGACCCTCGATAGTGCGGCCCCTCACTGTGAGACTGACCCTCGATAGTGCGGCCCCTCACTGTGTGACTTACTGACCCTCGATAGTGCGGCCCCCTCACTGTGTGACTGACCCTCGATAGTGCAGCCCCCTCACTGTGTGACTGACCCTCGATAGTGCGGCCCCTCACTGTGTGACTGACCCTTGATAGTGCGGCCCCTCACTGTGTGACTGATTGACCCTCGATAGTGCGGCCCCTCACTGTGTGACTGACCCTTGATAGTGTGGCCCCCTCACTGTGTGACTGACTGACCCTTGATAGTGCGGCCCCTCACTGTGTGACTGACCCTCGATAGTGCAGCCCCCTCACTGTGTGACTGACCCTCGATAGTGCGGCCCCTCACTGTGTGACTGACCCTTGATAGTGTGGCCCCCTCACTGTGTGACTGACTGACCCTCGATAGTGCGGCCCCTCACTGTGTGACTGACTGACCCTCGATAGTGCGGCCCCTCACTTTGTGACTGACCCTCGATAGTGCAGCCCCCTCACTGTGTGACTGACTGACAACTCGACAGTGCAGCCCCCTCACTGTGTGACCGACTGACCCCTCGACAGTGCGGCCCCCTCACTGTGACCGACTGACCCCTCGATAGTGCGGCCCCTCACTGTGTGACTGACCCTCGATAGTGCAGCCCCCTCACTGTGTGACTGACCCTCGATAGTGCGGCCCCTCACTGTGTGACTGACCCTTGATAGTGTGGCCCCCTCACTGTGTGACTGACTGACCCTCGATAGTGCGGCCCCTCACTGTGTGACTGACTGACCCCTCGATAGTGCGGCCCCT
Source organism: Pristiophorus japonicus (assembly GCF_044704955.1). NCBI lineage: Eukaryota > Metazoa > Chordata > Chondrichthyes > Pristiophoridae > Pristiophorus > Pristiophorus japonicus. The sequence continues at coordinate 66,366 of NW_027254591.1, forward strand.
CACTGTGTGACTGACCCTCGATAGTGCAGCCCCCTCACTGTGTGACCGACTGACCCCTCGACAGTGCAGCCCCCTCACTGTGTGACCGACTGACCCCTCGACAGTGCGGCCCCCTCACTGTGACCAACTGACCCCTCGATAGTGCGGCCCCTCACTGTGTGACTGACTGACCCTCGATAGTGCGGCCCCTCACTGTGTGACTGACCCCTCGATAGTGCGGCCCCTCACTGAGTGACTGACACATCACTGTCACCTATTCCAACTCTAATCCCCTGCCATTTCCTCTTCCCCATGTCTTTTTATATTCCTCCTTTTCAAATCCTTACCCAGTTCCCTTTTAAATGAAGTTACAGTCTCTCCATCAATAGCCCCTTGTAGTAAAACATTCCTTGTTCTAATAACCTTCGATGTGACAATATTTTTTTCCAACTTCCCCATTGACTGTCCCAGTGATGATGCTCAGTCCGCGCCCCTTGTTACTGATTCACCAAACACTGGGGACAATCTCTCACTGTTCATCCTCTCAAAACCCTTCAGAGTTGTGAACGCCGCTGGTGCACTGCATCTTACTGCAGGCTGTAGGGACAGATATAAAATATGATGGAATACTCTACACGATACGCCTTTTCTCCGTCTGTACTCTTGTGCTTTTGTCCCATGATGCTCTCTGGATAGTTTATTGTGTGACCCAAACAGCATTTATTTAGCCCCTTTAATGTAGCAAAACGTCCCAAGCTGCTCAAACAGCACCAAGTACAGCAACAATCTCCCCGAGATGAGACCGGGGACAATTTGCAGAAACATCCGCTGAACACAGCAAGAGACCACAGAAGAGCAGATTATGGATAGAGAGCCCGGTTATCTCCGCGTGGCTCCGTTTGGTCGGAACGCATGATAGACAAACAAGCTCCAAACCTTGTCATAGTTTCTACATCTCCTGCTAATAAGGCTGTTGAAAATAATGCAACTCTTCAACTACTGTTGGGTCATCCATGCTTTCTGTCTCCTGTCTTTCAGTATGTCCCACCCTCTGACTTCCACTCAGCATGTCTCCCACCATCTCCATTCCTTTGTTCTCTCTCTGTCTTTCTAGCTGCCCTGCCGTAGTTCCTCCCATTCCCCCCGACCAACTCTGCCTCCATGCTGAAGTGACATTTTTAATCGTGTCTATTTTTTGATGAAAGGAAAGAAAGGAGAAAGGACTGTGTGACTGACCCCTCGATAGTGCGGAAAGCATTCCTTGTGCCTTCTAAACCACCTTGCCTGCTACTTTCAGGGATCTGTGGACAAGCACTCTAAGGTCCCTTTGTTCATTTACACTATTAAGTGACCTACCGCTTAATGTGTATACCCTTTCCTTATTAGCCCTCCCAAAGTGCATCACCTCACACTTCTCTGAATTTAATTCCATTATCCACTGCCCACCCGACCAGTAGATTGATATCCTCCTGCAGCCCATGACTTTCCTCTTCATTATTAACCACACAGCCAATTTTAGTGTCGTCTGCAAACTTCTTAATCATACTTCCTATATTCAAATCCAGATCATTGATATATACCACAAAAAGCAAGGGACCCAGTACTGAGCCCTGCGGAACCTCACTGGAAATATCCTTCCAGTCACAAAAACATCCATCAACCATTACCCTTTGCTTCCTACCTCCAAGCCAATTTTGGATCCAACTTGCCACTTTGCCCTGTATCCCATGGGCTTTAACCTTCATCACCAGACTACCATGTGGGACCTTATCAAAAGCTTTGCTAAAGTCCATATATACTACATCGTACGCACTATCCTCATCGACCCTCTTGGTTACCTCCTCAAAAAATTCAATCAGGTTAGTCAAACACGATCTTCCCTTAACAAATCCGTGCTGACTGTCGCTAATTATTCCTTGCCTTTCTAAAATGTAGATTTATCCTGTCTTGCAGGATTTTTTCCAATAATTTTCCCACCACTGAGGTTAGGCTGACAGGCCTGTAATTACTCGGCCTATCCCTTTCTCCCTTCTTAAACAAGGGTACTACATTAGCAGTCCTCCAATTCTCCGGCACCATGCCCAGATCCAAAGAGGACTGGAAAATGATGGTCAAAGCCTCTGCTATTTCCTCTTTTACTTCGCTCAACAGCCTGGGATGCATTTCATCTACTGGGGACTTATCTACTTTCAAAGCTGCTAAACCCCTTAATACTTCCTCTCTCGCTATGTTTATTTCATCCAAAATTTCACACTCATCGATAGCAGTACCTTCATTGCCCCTTTCCTTTGTGAAAACAGACGCAAAGTGTTCGTTAGGAACCTTACCAACATCTTCTGCCTCCATACAAAGTTTACCCTCATGGTCTCTAATAGGCCCTACCCTTTCCTTAGTTATCCTCTTGCTCTTAATATATTTATAGAACATTTTTGGGTTTTCCTTAATTTTACTTGCCAAGAATTTCTCATGCTCTTTCTTAGCATTCCCAATATCCTTTTTAATTTTACCTCTTAACTTTCAAGATTCCTCCAAAGATCCTACAGTATTTAGCCATCAGTATATGACATAAGCGTCCCTTTTTTTTTTATCCTCCCCTGTAAGTCCCTAGACGTCCAGGAGGCTCTAGAATTGTTATTCCCACCCTTTTTCCTTAATGTTTGGCCTGAGTCTTCCGGATCTCCTCTTTGAATGCCTCCCACTGTTCCGAACTTGTTACTTATTTTATAGGCAAATGGAGCATTCAATTTACATACAGCAAAGCCCCACAAACAGCAATGAGATACAGAGAGATAACGAATGGTTTTAATAGAGTAAATAGGGAGAAAAGGTTGCCACTGGTAGGAGGGCCAGTATCCAGAAGACACAGATTTGAAGTAATTGGGAAACAAAACAGAAGGGAGATGAGGAGAATTTTTTTTACGCTGCGAGTCATAATGATCTGGAATGCGCTGCTTGAAAGGGCGGTGGAAGCAGATTCAACGGTAACTTTCAAATGGGAATTGGATCAATACTCCAAGTGGAGAAATACGGGGAAAGAGCAGGGGAATGGGATAAATTGGATAGCTCCATCACAGGCATGATGGGCCGAATGGCCTCCTTCTTCTGTAAGATTCTACGATAATCTGTTTTTAGTGTTGGTTAAGGCCTTGATAAGAGAAGTAGCGGCAGGGATAATGGATGCATTGGTTGTAATTTGTCAACCAATTCTGGGGAGGTCCCAGCAGATTGGAAAACTGCAAATGCAACGCCCTTAGTTAAAAAAGGAGGCAGACAAAAAGCAGAAAACTATCGACCAGTTAGTCTAACATCTGTGGTTGGGAAAATGTTGGGAGTCCATTATTAAAGAAGCAGTAGCAGGACATTTGTAAAAGCATAATTTGGTCAGGCAGAGTCAGCATTGTTTTATGAAGGGGACGTCGTGTTTGACAAATTTCCTGGAATTTTTTGAGGATGTAACAGGGTGGATAAAGGGGAAGCAGTGGATGTGGTGTTTTTGAACTTTCAGAAGGCATTTGACAAGGTGCCACATAAAAGGTTACTGCACAAGATAAAAGTTCATGGGGTTGGGGATAATATATTAGCATGGATAGAAGATTGGCTAACTAACAGAAAACAGAGAGTCGGGATAAATGGTTAATTCTCGGGTTGGCAATCAGTAACTAGTGGGGTTCCGCAAGGATCAGTGCTGGGACCCCAACTGTTTACAATCTATATTAACGACTTGGAAGAAGGGACCGAGTGAAACGCAGCCAAGTTTGCTGACGATACAAAAAAGGGAGGACACAAAAAATCTGCAAAAGGACATAGACAGGCTAAGTGAGTGGGCAAACATTTGGCAGATGGAGTATAATGTTGGAAAGTGTGAGGTCACGCACTTTGGCAGAGAAAAAAAATCAAAGAGCAAGTTATTATTTAAATAGAGAAAAATTGCAACGTACTGCAGTACAGCAGGACCTGGGGGTCCTTCTGCATGAAACACAAAAGGTTAGTATGCAGGTACAGCAAGTGATCAGGAAGGCCAATGGAATCTTGGCCTTTATTGCAAAGTGGATGGAGTATAAAAGCAGGGAGGTCTTGCTCCAGTTTTACAGGGTATTGGTGAGGCCACACCTGGAATACTAGGTACAGTTTTGGTTTCCATATTTAAGAAAGGATATGCTTGTTTTGGAGGTAGTTCAGAGAAACATAGAAAATAGGTGCAGGAGTAGGCCATTCGGCTCTTCGAACCTGCACCACCATTCAATATGATCATTGCTGATCATGCAACATCAGTACCCCACTCGTGTCTTCTCTCCATACTCCCTGATCCCTTTAGATGTAAGGGCCACTTTTAACTCCCTTTTGAATATATCCAACAAACTGGACACAACAACTCTCTGTGGTAGAGAATTCCACAGGTTCACCACTCTCTGGGTGAAAAAGTTTCTCCTCATCTCGGTCCTAGATGGCTTACCCCATATCCTTAGACTGTGACCCTTGGTTCTGGACTTCCCCAACATTGAGAACATTCTTCCTCCATCTAATCTGTCCAATCCAGTCAGAATTTTATATGCTTCTGAGATCTCCTCTCGCTCTTCCAAATTCCAGTGAATACAAGCCCAGTTGATCCAGTCTTTCTTCATATATCAGTCCTGCCATCCCAGGAATCAGTCTGGTGAACCTTTGCTGCACTCCCTCAATAGCAAGAATGTCCTTCCTCAGATTAGGAGACCAAAACTGCACACAATATTCCAGGTGTGGTCTCACCAAGGCCCTGTACAACTGCAGCACGACTTCCCTGCTCCTATACTCAAATCCTCTCATTATGAAGGCCAACATGCCATTTGCTTTCTTTACTGTCTGCTGTATCTGCATGCCTACTTTCAATGACTGATGTACCATGATACCCAGGTCTCGTTGCACCTCCCCTTTTACTAATCTGTCACCATTCAGATAAAAATCTGCCTTCCTGTTTTTGCCACCGAAGTGGATAACCTTACACTTATCCACATTATACTGCATCTGCGATGCATTTGCCCATTTACCTAACCTGTCCAAGTCACCCTGCAGCCTCTTAGCATCCCCCTCACAGCTCATACTGCCACCTAGCTTGGTGTCATCTGCAAACTTGGAGATATTACACTCAATTCCTTCATCTAAATCATTAATGTATATTGTAAAGAGCTGGGGTCCCAGCACTGAACCTTGCGGTACCTCACTAGTCACTGCCTGCCATTCTGAAAAGGACCCGTTTATTCCCACTCTTTGCTTCCTGTCTGCCAACCAGTTCTCTATCCACGTCAATACATTACCCCAATCCCATGTGACTTAATTTTGCACACTAATCTCTTGTGTGGAATCTTGTCAAAAGCCTTTTGAAAGTCCAAATACACCACATCCACTGGTTCTCCCTTGTCCACTCTACTAGTTACATCCTCAAAAAATTCCAGAAGATTTGTCAAGCATGATTTCCCTTTCAAAAATCCATGCTGACTTGGACCGATCCTGTCACTGCTTTCCAAATGTTCTGCTATTATATCTTTAATAATTGATTCCAGCATTTCCCCACTACCGATGTCAGGCTAACCGGTCTATAATTCTGTTTTCTCTCTCCCACCTTTTTTTTTTAAAGCGGGGTTACATTAGCTACCCTCCAATCCATAGGAACTGATCCAGAGTCCATGGAATGTTGGAAAATGACCACCAATGCATCTACTATTTCTAGGGCCACTTCCTTAAGTACTCTGGGATGCAGACTATCAGGCCCTGGGGATTTATCGGCCTTCAATCCCATCAATTTCCCGAACACCATTTCCTGATTAATAAGGAATTCCCTCAGTTCCTCCTTCTCGCTCGAGCTTCGGTTCCCTAGTATTTTCTGGAGGTTATTCGTGTCTCCCTTAGTGAAGACAGAACCAAAGTATTTGTTCAATTGATCTGCTATTTCCTTGTTCCCCATTATGAATTCACCGGATTCTGACTGCAAGGGACCTGCAATAGTCTTCACTAATCTTTTTCTCTATAGAAGCTTTTGCAGCCAGTTTTTATGTTCCCAGCAAGCTTCCTCTCGTACTCTATTTCCCCCCCTCTTAATTAAACCCTTTGTCCTCCTCTGCTGAATTCTAAATTTCTCCCAGTCCTCAGGTATGTTGCTTTTTCTGACCAATTTATATGCCTCTTCCTTGGATTTAACACTATCCCTAATTTCCCTTGTTAGCCACGGTTGAGCCACCTTCCCAGTTTTATTTTTACGCCACAAAGGGATGTACAATTGTTGTAATTCAGCCATGTGATCTTTAAATGTCTGCCACTGCCTATCTACCATCAACCCTTTAAGTATGATTTGCCAGTCTATCCTAGCCAATTCACGTCTCAAACCATCGAAGTTACCTTTCTTTAAGTTCAGGACCCTAGTCTCTGAATTAACTGTGTCACTCTCCATCTTAATGAAGAATTCTACCATATTATGGTCACTCTTCCTCAAGGGGCCTGGCATGACAAGATTGCTAATTAATCCTCTCTCATTACACAACACCCAGTCTAGGATGGCCAGCTCTCTAGTTGGTTCCTCGACATATTGGTCTAGAAAACCATCCCTTATACACTCCAGGAAATCCTCCTCCACCGCATTGCTACCAGTTTGGTTAGCCCAATCTATATGTAGATTAAAGTCACCCATGATAACTGCTGTACCTTTATTGCACACATCCCCAACCTCACTACTACTGTTTGGTGGTCTGTACATGTGGAAGAAAGAATCTATGAATCTATGGCTTATGGTAAAGGGAAGGGTTAAATTCTGTTTTTGCTATATTGGAAGAAATAATAGGACTAGAACAACACCCACACTTTTTAGCCTTGAAACTTAGAAATGTAATGAAATGACTATCTGGTATTAAAAGGGAGTCTCCTGATATTCTGCTTATCAGACTGTGAACAGGGAGAAATTATGCAAGGACAGATAGTGTGTGTGCCTCCCGAGACGACCTTTGTACTCACGGAACTAATGAATAAGATTCCTTTTCTATTTCTGTATTCTATTTCTGTATAAAGATAGGGACAATTTGCTTGTAGAGCAGAGTTTTCTGCCTTGGTACGGTCCAAGCAGGCTCTCCGAGATATCTCGCTTTTTAAAATAAAATTCTCTCGAAGCACGACTCTGAAAGCCTCCCTCCGCCTGAGTTAATTTAAGCTAAATATTTCCTCGACAGTACACAACTCCCACTAACATTTTCTGCCCTTTGGTGTTTCGCAGCTCGACCCATATAGATTCCACATCATCCAAGCTAATGTCCTTCCTTACTATTGCATTAATCTCCTCTTTAACCAGTAACGCTACCCCACCTCCTTTTTCTTTCTATCCTTCCTGAATATTGAATACCCCTGGATGTTGAGTTCCCAGCCTTGGTCACCCTGGAGCCATGTCTCCGTAATCCCAATGACATCATATCCGTTAACAGCTATCTGCGCAATTAATTCATCCACCTTATTACGAATGCTCCTCGCACTGAGACTCAGAGCCTTCAGGCTTGTTTTTTTAACACTCTTTGTCCTTTTAGAATTATGTTGTAATGTGGCCCTTTTTGATTTTTGCTTTGATTTCTCTGCCCTCCACTCTTACTTTTCTCCTTCCTAACTTTTGCTTCTGCCCCCTTTTTACTTTCCTCCCCCTCCCTGCATAGATTCCAATCCCCCTGCCATATTAGTTTAAACCCTCCCCAACAGCACTCGCAAACACTCCCCCTCGGACATTGGTTCCAGTCCTGCCCAGGTGCAGACCGTCCGGTTTGTACTGGTCCCACCTCCTCTAGAACCGGTTCCAATGTTCCAGGAATTTGAATCCCTCCCTCTTGCACCATTCCTCGAGCCATGTGTTCATCTGAACTATCCTGCTATTCCTACTCTGAATAGCATGTGGCACTGGTAGCAATCCTGAGATGACTACCTTTGAGGTCCTACTTTTTAATTTAACTCCTCGCTCCCTAAATTCAGCTTGTAGGACCTCATCCTGTTTTTTACCTATACCTTTGGTACCAAAATGCACGACAGCTGGCTGTTCACTTTCCCCCTCCAGAATGCCCTGCTCCGAGACATCCTTGAGCCTTGCACCAGGGAGGCAACATACCATCCTGGAGTCTCGGTTGCGGCCGCAGAAACGCCTATCTATTCCCCTTACATAGAATCCCCTATCACTATAGCTCTCCCATTCTTTTTCCTCCCCTCCTGTGCAGCAGAGTCACCACTGGTGCCATGAACTTGGCTGCTGCTGCCTTCCCCGATGAGCCAACTCATCCAAAACGGTATATCTGTTTTGGAGGGAGGTGACCGCAGGGACCCCTGCACTACCTTCCTTCCCGTTCTTCCTGATGGTCACCCATTCCCTATCTGCCTGTGTAACCTTTACTGTTCACTAGGTTTATTCCGGAGATGAGGGGGTTGACTTATGAGGAAAGGGTGAGTAGGTTGGACCAACTCATTGGAATTCAGAAGAATGAGAGGTGATCTTATAGAAACATTTAAAATAATGAAAGGGATAGACAAGATAGAGGCAGAGAGGTTGTTTCCACTGGTCGGGGAGACTAGAACTAGGGGGCACAGCCTCAAAATACGGGGGAGACAATTTAAAACCGAGTTGAGAAGGAATTTCTTCTCCCAGAGGGTTGTGAATCTGTGGAATTCTCTGCCCAAAGAAGCAGTTGAGGCTAGCTCATTGAATGTATTCAAGTCACAGATAGATAGATTTTTAACCAATAAGGGAATTAAGGGTTACGGGGAGAGGGCGGGTAAGTGGAGCTGAGTCCACAGTCAGATCAGCCATGATCTTTTTGAATGGCAGAGCAGGCTCGAGGGGCTAGATGGCTTACTCCTGTTCCTAATTCTTATGTTCTTATGATCTTATCAAAACATATAAGATTATAAGGGGGCTTCACAAAGTGGATGCAGAGAGGATGTTTCCACTGATAGGGGAGACGAGAACTAGGGGGCATAATCTTAGAATAATGGACCGCTGATTTAAAACTGAGATGAGGAGGAATTTCTTCTCTCATAGGGTTGTAAATCTGTGGAATTCGCTGCCTCAGAAAGCTGTGGAAGCCGGGATATTGAAAAAATTTAAGACCGAAATAGACAGTTTCTTAACCGATAAGGGAATTAGGGGTTATGGGGAGCGGGCAGGGAAGTGGAGTTGAGTCCATGATTAGATCAGCCATGATCATATTAAATGGCGGAGCAGGCTCAAGGGGCCGAATGGCCTACTCCTCCTCCGATTTCTTATGTTTGATATTAAAAAAGTTCGCGAGGACACCAGGGAGAACATCCCTGCTCTTTGTGGAAAATTACTTTAGAAATTATACTTTCTGTTAAATGTACCCTTTTGAAGTAAAACAAAATGGAGTCTCAGTTCTCCAGAAGCCCCTGTAGCAGACAGCCTGCTTCTGCATGAATATAGTAACCTTGACTGATAGCTAATTAAAGAAAGGCAGAAGCCATCTGTGTGAGCAAGGGAACCTTGAATTTACCCTCCCTAATAGAAAGAATGTCCTGTTAGAATTATACTCCCCATTAGTAACTGTCGCTGTGCTAAACCTTAGAAGTATTAGATAAAGGCTGTATAGATAAGTAGGGAATTAAAAAAGGATGTAATGTTAATTAAGTGATTGAAGAACTCCTTATCTGCATTTGCTGACCACAAGGGCAGAACTGATACACGTGATGGAACAGTCATTTCTATCTTTGTTCTTCTGTAAAAAGATAATGCGATTTTCAACCTCTGTAGAAGTCTTCGCAAAGCCTTTGACTCTGAGACTTTTCCTTGCAGCAAGTAAATCTATTAAAGGAACATTTAACGAGCTGTTTATGTCAGAGTTTCATTTTTCTTTAGTTAAATTAAGAGTCGAGATTTCGACATCTTCCTTGAAATAGTGCCGTGGAATCTTTTATATCCACCCCTCCGACAGTGCGGCGCTCCCTCAGTACTGCCCCTCCGACAGTGCGGCGCTCCCTCAGTACTGCCCCTCCGGCAGTGCAGCTCTCCCTCAGTACTGCCGCTCCGACTGCGCAGCTCTCCCTCAGTACTGCCCCTCCGACAGTACGGCACTCCCTCAGTACTGGGTGTGTCAGCCTGGATTTTGTGCTCAAGTCTCTGCAGTGGGGCTTGAACCCACAACTTCCCGATTCAGAGGTGAGCGCTCTGCAGATGAACCAAACGGATACTAAAGACATCCGTCCTCAGAGCCGACAAACATTTCCTACATTTGGACATTTAAAACAAAAATAATGATATTTATTGCTGTGCAATCACAGATCCTTTATCAGTGGGCCTCATACCTGGTTCCTGCCCAATTACATGTCATTATGGTTCCCATGGATAAACTTCTGTTGGCTTATCTCGACTGTCACCTGGCAACCAGCCCCATCTGGTGCATTGTTTACACAGAGATTCATTGCCTTGGAAACATGGGGAGAGATGTAAACCCAGCAACCGCAGGCCTAACGTTGGTGATGGGGGAACTTTTAGAGACAATAATCCAGAACAAAATTGATTGGCAGTTGGCTACTAAATGAAAGTGAGCAGGGATTTGTTAGAGGCAAATCGTGTTTAACTAACTTGATCGAGTTCTTTGATGAGGTAATGGAGAGAGTTGATGAGGGGTCGTGCAGTTTATGTGGATATGGACTTTCAAAAGGTGTTTGACAAAGTAGCACATGATAGACTTGTAGCAAACTGAATGGCCATGGGATGAAAGGGACAGTGGCTGCATGGATACAAAATGGGGTAAGGGGCAGGAGAGAGAGTGGTGGTGAGCGGCTGTGTTTCAGACTGGAGGTGTAGTACAGTGGTGTTCCCCAGGGGTCGCTCTGTCGATATATATTAATGACCTGGACTTGGGGACACAGGGCATTATTTCAAAGTTTGCAGATGATACGAAACTCAGAAATGTCGTAAACAATGAGGATAGTCACAGACTCCAGGAGGACACAGACAGATGGGGAAATGAGCAGACACATGGCAGGTGACATTTAACACAGAGAAGTGATTCATTTTGGTCAGAAGGAGGAGAGGTAATACAAACTAACGGGTACAATATTAAAAGGGGTGCAGGAACAGAGTCCTGGGGTGTAGGTGCACAAATCATTAAAGATGACAGGGCAGGTTGAGAAGGCTGTTAAAAAGCTTATGGGATCCTGGGTTTATTAATAGAGGATAGAGTACAGAAGGCAGGAAGTTATGCTAAACTTTTATAAATCACTGGTTTGGCCCCAACTGGAGTATTGTGTCCAATTCTGGGAACACACTTTAGGAAGGATGTGAAGGCCTTAGAGAGGGAGCAGAAAAGATTTACGAGAATGGTTCCAGGGATGAGGGACTTCAGTTACGTGGATAGACTGGAGAAGCTGGGGTTGTTCTCCTTGGCGCAGAGAAGGTTGAGAGGAGATTTGATCGAGGTGTTCAAAATCATGAGGGGTTTGGAGAGAAAGTGTTCCCATTGGCAGAAGGGTCGAGAACCAAAGGGCACAGATTTAAAATGATTGGCAGAAGAACCAAATGCGACACAAGGAACCATTTTTTTTGATAAACAGTGTGTTGTTGTGATCGAGAACACGCTGCCTGAAAGGGAGTTGGGAGCAGATTCAATAATAACTTTCAATGGGGAATTGGATAAATACTTGGGGAAAAGCTTACAGGGCTATGGGAAAGAGCAGGGGAGTGGGATTAATGGGATCGCTCGAGCAAAGAGCCGGCACAAGCACGATGAGCCGAATGGTCTCCGTCTATGCTGTATCATTTTGTGATTCTATTGTGCAGTGCCTGTGAGCGCTGGGCTGGTAACCTGGTTCCTACAGGCCTTCTGAGTCTCACCATCCACAGGAGGGTGGATCAGAGTCAGTAAGAAGCATTACCGGAAGTACTACAACAGAAGCACCTCTTCATAGACATTGATCAGAGGCCAGGGAGCGTGCAGGAAGATGGGATCGAGGCTGGGCAGGGAATGAGCAAGGTATTAGGCCTGTTGCGGACCTATGGGCCTGGGAGTGGACAGCAAGTTATCACTGGACAGTAACGGGTAGCATTGTGGTGAGGAGGTCGGACAGGAGCGAGGGAAAGAGGCGGCGAGGGAAATGTTGAGCGAAGTCACGATTTACATCTGTTTTACTCGCTGAAAATCCTGAAGAGGGATGTGCAATGGCAGGACCAAAAGGTTTATCCCACCACTGCAATTCACAGTACTGAACCAATCACACAGCTCATACATAAGGCGCGAGGGAGAGACAGAGGGCGCGAGGGAGAGACAGAGGGCGCGAGGGAGAGACAGAGGGCGCGAGGGAGAGACAGAGGGCGCGAGGGAGAGACAGAGGGCGCGAGGGAGAGACAGAGGGCGCGAGGGAGAGACAGAGGGCGCGAGGGAGAGACAGAGGGCGCGAGGGAGAGACAGAGGGCGCGAGGGAGAGACAGAGGGCGCGAGGGAGAGACAGAGGGCGCGAGGGAGAGACAGAGGGCGCGAGGGAGAGACAGAGGGCGCGAGGGAGAGACAGAGGGCGCGAGGGAGAGACAGAGGGCGCGAGGGAGAGACAGAGGGCGCGAGGGAGAGACAGAGGGCGCGAGGGAGAGACAGAGGGCGCGAGGGAGAGACAGAGGGCGCGAGGGAGAGACAGAGGGCGCGAGGGAGAGACAGAGGGCGCGAGGGAGAGACAGAGGGCGCGAGGGAGAGACAGAGGGCGCGAGGGAGAGACAGAGGGCGCGAGGGAGAGACAGAGGGCGCGAGGGAGAGACAGAGGGCGCGAGGGAGAGACAGAGGGCGCGAGGGAGAGACAGAGGGCGCGAGGGAGAGACAGAGGGCGCGAGGGAGAGACAGAGGGCGCGAGGGAGAGACAGAGGGCGCGAGGGAGAGACAGAGGGCGCGAGGGAGAGACAGAGGGCGCGAGGGAGAGACAGAGGGCGCGAGGGAGAGACAGAGGGCGCGAGGGAGAGACAGAGGGCGCGAGGGAGAGACAGAGGGCGCGAGGGAGAGACAGAGGGCGCGAGGGAGAGACAGAGGGCGCGAGGGAGAGACAGAGGGCGCGAGGGAGAGACAGAGGGCGCGAGGGAGAGACAGAGGGCGCGAGGGAGAGACAGAGGGCGCGAGGGAGAGACAGAGGGCGCGAGGGAGAGACAGAGGGCGCGAGGGAGAGACAGAGGGCGCGAGGGAGAGACAGAGGGCGCGAGGGAGAGACAGAGGGCGCGAGGGAGAGACAGAGGGCGCGAGGGAGAGACAGAGGGCGCGAGGGAGAGACAGAGGGCGCGAGGGAGAGACAGAGGGCGCGAGGGAGAGACAGAGGGCGCGAGGGAGAGACAGAGGGCGCGAGGGAGAGACAGAGGGCGCGAGGGAGAGGCAGAGGGCGCGAGGGAGAGAGTGAGAAATAGAGGGATAAATAGAGTTAGAGATACAAGGGGAGATGTTCTTGGGTTCGGGTGTGCACCTGTGCATAGCGAATGCTGGAACATTGAGTGGACCAGACCACAGAGCAAAGGGTGGCCAATGTATGTGCCTGGGCATAGGCCCAGGAAAGGCAGGTCACGAGGAAGGCCATTTGGTCCATCGTAACTCATTTAAGAGCAGCCCACCAACATTGAGTGCAGGCTTGCCTGTCCTGTGGACGGGGTACATGCCGGAGCCTGTGGAACCGGCACCCCAACAAGGCCTTCGGCAATGCACGGGTTAAAATTAAAATGCCATTGAAAAAATGTTTTTATTTCAGTGATAAACAAAATAAAAGTCAACCATCAGAAATATCACAAAGTGCAATCTTGCTTTTGGTTATCAGGCCGATCAGCAATGGACTGAAGAGCATTGCTGCAAACTGATCATCTCGTCGGAAGGTTTCAAACATCAAGCCCTGTATCAGCAAAACACATCATTGCGGCACCTCGACCGACACACTCTGCAGTCAATTCACAGCTCAGTCCACACGCGGCAAATGCTACCTACCCCCATTCCTAACAAGGCACCAGCCCACTACCTCCTCCACCAACACAGGGCTCAGAGTCACGGGCGCATGTGCAAACTCGTGAAGTACCTGTATCAGATATACACAACCTACTGCTTCAGCTGGATCAAATATCAACTCTCCCAGTTCCACAGGAACTGGTTTGTACAGTTCCCGAGATCTGGACAACTGTTGTTTGAGTGAAAGGCAGTAACTCATTACAGCATATACACAACTATTCCGTGTCACGCACACACCCACTTCCCTCAATTTAACACTCGCACGCCGCCTCTCAAGTTACTTAATTGACAGCGCTCTTCTTCGAATAGTGCCTTTGGATATTTGACACCTACCCGAGAGAATATAGCTCCTCCAGTACTGCCCCTCCTACAGTGCGGCACTCCACCAGTACTGCCCCTCCGACAGTGCAGCGCTCCCTCAGTAGTGCCCCTCCGACAGTGCAGCGCTCCCTCAGAAATGCCCCCCTCCCCCGACAGTGCGGCGCTCCCTCAGTATTGCCGCGCTCCCCCAGTACTGCCCCTCCGACAGTGCTGCACTCCCTCAGTACTGCCCTTCCAACAGTGCGGCGCTCCCTCAGCACTGCACTGGGGAGCCAGCCTGTATTTTTGTGCTCAAGCCTCTGGACTGGGGCTTGAACCCACGACCTTCTGACTCAGCGAAAAGGACTGTTTCCAGGTGAAGCACGGCTAAAGGCTAAATGATAAGGCATGGACTATGGGGCAGTGGAGCAGGGAGGGGGGGGTAGGGTGGGAGCAGGGAGGATGGGGTAGGGTGGGAGCAGGGAGGGGGGGGTAGGGTGGGAGCAGGGAGGGGGGGGTAGGGTGGGAGCAGGGAGGGGGGGGTAGGGTGGGTGCAGGGAGGGGGGGGTAGGGTGGGTGCAGGGAGGGGGGGGTAGGGTGGGTGCAGGGAGGGGGGGGTAGGGTGGGTGCAGGGAGGGGGGGGTAGGGTGGGTGCAGGGAGGGGGGGGTAGGGTGGGTGCAGGGAGGGGGGTGCAGGGAGGGGGGGGTAGGGTGGGTGCAGGGAGGGGGGGGTAGGGTGGGTGCAGGGAGGGGGGTGCAGGGAGGGGGGGGTAGGGTGGGTGCAGGGAGGGGGGGTAGGGTGGGTGCAGGGAGGGGGGGGTAGGGTGGGTGCAGGGAGGGGGGGGTAGGGTGGGTGCAGGGAGCGGGGGGTAGGGTGGGTGCAGGGAGGGGGGGTAGGGTGGGTGCAGGGAGGGGGGGGTAGGGTGGGTGCAGGGAGAGAAGGAGTGCAGGAGGGGGCAGGAAGGGGGGGGTTCACAGAGAGGGGAGGGGTTCACAGAGAGAGGAGGGGTTCACAGAGAGGGGTGAAGGGGTGGGTGGGAGGATGGTTGCAGGGCCAGGTGAAGGGAGGGTGCACCCTGTAACTCAGGCCAGTCCCAGGAAGTTGATGCCATGCCAGAAGAATGCTTCAGTGAAAATGAAACAGGGTTTTGTCTGTGATTGACAGTTTGCTGCGAGATGGAGGGAGCGGGGGCGAGGGAGCGAGGCGGAGGGGGCGAGGCGGAGGGGGCGAGGCGGAGGGGGCGAGGCGGAGGGGGCGAGGCGGAGGGGGCGAGGCGGAGGGGGCGAGGCGGAGGGGGCGAGGCGGAGGGGGCGAGGCGGAGGGGGCGAGGCGGAGGGGGCGAGGCGGAGGGGGCGAGGCGGAGGGGGCGAGGCGGAGGGGGCGAGGCGGAGGGGGCGAGGCGGAGGGGGCGAGGCGGAGGGGGCGAGGCGGAGGGGGCGAGGCGGAGGGGGCGAGGCGGAGGGGGCGAGGCGGAGGGGGCGAGGCGGAGGGGGCGAGGCGGAGGGGGCGAGGCGGAGGGGGCGAGGCGGAGGGGGCGAGGCGGAGGGGGCGAGGCGGAGGGGGCGAGGCGGAGGGGGCGAGGCGGAGGGGGCGAGGCGGAGGGGGCGAGGCGGAGGGGGCGAGGCGGAGGGGGCGAGGCGGAGGGGGCGAGGCGGAGGGGGCGAGGCGGAGGGGGCGAGGCGGAGGGGGCGAGGCGGAGGGGGCGAGGCGGAGGGGGCGAGGCGGAGGGGGCGAGGCGGAGGGGGCGAGGCGGAGGGGGCGAGGCGGAGGGGGCGAGGCGGAGGGGGCGAGGCGGAGGGGGCGAGGCGGAGGGGGCGAGGCGGAGGGGGCGAGGCGGAGGGGGCGAGGCGGAGGGGGCGAGGCGGAGGGGGCGAGGCGGAGGGGGCGAGGCGGAGGGGGCGAGGCGGAGGGGGCGAGGCGGAGGGGGCGAGGGCGAGGCGGAGGGGGCGAGGGCGAGGCGGAGGGGGCGAGGGCGAGGCGGAGGGGGCGAGGGCGAGGCGGAGGGGGCGAGGGCGAGGCGGAGGGGGCGAGGGCGAGGCGGAGGGGGCGAGGGCGAGGCGGAGGGGGCGAGGGCGAGGCGGAGGGGGCGAGGCGGAGGGGGCGAGGGCGAGTCGGAGTGGGCGAGGTGGAGGGCGAGGGCGAGTGGGAGGGGGCGAGGATAGGTGCAGGAGTAGGCCATTCAATGGCTGATCATGCAACTTCAGTACCTCATTCCTGCTTTCTCTCCACACCCCTTGATCCCTTTAGCCGTAAGGGCCACCACATTTCACTCCTTATATAGCTTCTGACTATGCTAATGGTTGTTGTCGATGCTGGAAATCTGAACCAACAACAGACATCACTGCAGATACCCAGCAGCTCAGACAGCATTGTGGAGGAAACCAAAAGCAATGTGTGGGGTACAGTCCCGTCCTCCGGAGCAAACACCAGACAAAGAGAGAGCCAAACAGAGAGCCAGACAGACAGCGAGCGCGAGACAGAGAGAGCCGGTGAAAGAGATTGAGCGACAGAGACAGAGAGAGACAGAGAGAGAGAGAGAGACAGAGACAGAGAGCCAGAGAGAGAGAGAGAGAGAGAGCGCGCGCGCGAGAGAGACCCTGTTCTGATCTTCACGATTCTTTGTCTTTTGAAAGGTTTTTTTTGTTGCTTTGATAATAAACCAAAACCCGTGTAACCCGGAACATTCTGACACAGTCACTGAGCATGGTGACAAGCGCCACAATCAAGAAAATATTATTCTGCAAGATATTTATGCTTCTGAATTGTTAAATATTTGCTTGTTTCCAACGAGTGGAATTACTGATTAAACAAAGCTGAAGTTTTACAACTTCCCATTGCAGTCTCCCAGGACTCACACTGGGGACGGCTCAACGGGCGGTGGCCACCTCGGCACCAAGGACCCAGACACCGGCACAGAGGGGGCACGGGGGCACCGCAGAAGGTCGCAGGGTTACACGGCGGCACCGCAGAGAGTGGCAGGGTCGCGGGGAGCATGGGGACACCGCAGAGGGTGGCAGAGGGCACCGCAGAGGGTCGCAGGGTCACCGCAGAGGGTTGGAGGAGGGCATATCAGGGTGTCACCCCCACCCTCGATCAGCTGTGGGTCGGGTCTCGTGCTGTTCTGTGAAGCAGGATGAGCTGTGCCAGAGCAGAACGCAGCCTTTCACCACGAGGAGCCACAGAGACTGAAACACCATCCAAAAGGGAATTGGATAAGGATTTGAAAATGACAATTATGAAGGGTACGGGGAAAGGGACGGCACGGTTTGAGCAGCAGGCACTGGGACAGTATCGATGGGCTGAATGACCTCCTTCTGTGCTGCAGTTTATAGAAAACGCGACACCCAACTTCTCAAACATAGGATGCTTTCGGGTATTGATCACACCTTCACATGACATGACTGACAAACCCTCCGAGGGTCGGTGTGGGACTGGTCTGAGGGTCAGCGTGGGAACGGTCTGTGGGTCAGCGTGGGACCGGTCTGTGGGTCAGCGTGGGACCGGTCTGTGGGTCAGCGTGGGACCGGTCTGTGGGTCAGCGTGGGACCGGTCTGTGGGTCAGCGTGGGACCGGTCTGTGGGTCAGCGTGGGACCGGTCTGTGGGTCAGCGTGGGACCGGTCTGTGGGTCAGCGTGGGACCGGTCTGTGGGTCAGCGCGGGACCGGTCTGTGGGTCAGCGCGGGACCGGTCTGTGGGTCAGTGCGGGACCGGTCTGTGGGTCGGTGCGGGACCGGTCTGTGGGTCGGTGCGGGACCGGTCTGTGGGTCAGCGTGGGACCGGTCTGTGGGTCGGTGCGGGACCGGTCTGTGGGTCGGTGCGGGTCCCAGACCGGTCTGAAGGTCAGTGTGGGACCAGTCTGAGGGCAGTGCCAGACCGGTCTGAGGGTCAGTGTGGGTCCCGGACCGGTCTGAGGGTCCCGGACCGGTCTGAGGGTCAGTGGGGGTCACGGACCGGTCTGAGGGCGGTGCTGGACCAGCCTGAGGGTCAGTGTGGGTCCCGGACCGGTCTGAGGGTTGGTGTGGGTCCCAGACCGGTCTGAAGGTCAGTGTGGGACCAGTCTGAGGGCAGTGCCGGACCGGTCTGAGGGTCAATGTGGGTCCCGGACCGGTCTGAGGGTCAGTGTGGGTCCCGGACCGGTCTGAGGGTCAGTGTGGGTCCCGGACCGGTCTGAGGGCGGTGCTGGACCAGTCTGAGGGTCAGTGTGGGTCCCGGACCGGTCATGTGACGAGTTCAAATCTCACCACTTCTCGTTATGAAAATTAATTCAATAAAATCAAAAGGCTGGATCCAGAAAAAATGACCACTGAAAGCTGCCTGACAGTCATCAGGAAAAACCAACTGCATTACCCGAGGGACGGAGTCTATTCCCAGTCCAGTGCCCCGGAGCGTGTCCCTTGTACCCACGTCTGTCCGCCAGTCCCAGAGCCCGACCCTGGTCCGGATGGGTCCCTGTGGTTCACTCTCGTTGCTCTCTGAAGTCACCCGGTGGTAAAGCCAATCGCCGCAGGTCACTTTCACCACTGTGGGAGCAGCACAGGCCCAGCCGGAAGGCAGCAAGCGACGGACAATAAACACTGGCCTCACAAGTACTGCCATCACCCCCGGCAACACACAAGGGGCGTCCGGGTCACGGAGCGCGGAGTCCCTTCGTACATCGCCGCCATCACCCCAGCCCGCTCCTGCATTCCCCACCCCGCCCCAACACCCCTCCCCCTCTGACCCCATCCCAACAACCCCTCCCCCACTGACCCCACCCCAACAACCCCTCCCCCACTGACCCCACCCCAACAACCCCTCCCCCACTGACCCCATCCCAACAACCCCTCCCCCACTGACCCCATCCCAACAACCACTCCCTCACTGACCCCACCCCAACACCCCCTCCCCCACTACCCTCTCCCCCTGACCCCATCCCAACAACCCCTGCCCCCCACACCCTCCCCCACTGACCCCACCCCAACACCCCCTCCCCCACTACCCTCTCCCCCTCTGACCCCATCTCAACAACCCCTCCCCACCACACCCTCCCCCACTAACCCCCCCCAACACACCCTCCCCCACTGACCCCACCCCCCTCCCCCACTACCCTCTCCCCCTCTGACCCCATCCCAACAACCCCTCCCCCCCCACCCCAACACACCCTCCCCCACTAACCCCCCCCAACACACCCTCCCCTACTGACCCCACCCCAACACCCCCTCCCCTCTCCCCCTCTGACCCCATCCCAACAACCCCTCCCCCCCACACCCTCCCCCACTAACCCCCCCCAACACACCCTCCCCCACTGACCTCACCCCCACTACCCTCTCCCCCTCTGACCCCATCCCAACAACCCCTCCCCCACTAACCCCCCCCAACACCCACTACCCCCTCCCCCACTGACCCCACCCCAACACCCCCTCCCCCACTACCCTCTCCCCCTCTGACCCCATCCCAACAACCCCTCCCCCCCACACCCTCCCCCACTAACCCCCCCCAACACACCCTCCCCTACTGACCCCACCCCTCTCCCCCACTGACCCCTCCCCCACTACCCCCTCCCCCTCTGACCCCATCCCAACAACCCCTCCCACCCCAACACACCCTCCCCCACTAACCCCACCCCCAACACCCCCTCCCCCACTAACCCCCCCCAACACACCCTCCCCCACTGACCCCACCCCCCTCCCCCACTACCCTCTCCCCCTCTGACCCCATCCCAACAACCCCTCCCCACCACACCCTCCCCCACTAACCCCCCCCAACACACCCTCCCCTACTGACCCCACCCCAACACCCCCTCCCCTCTCCCCCTCTGACCCCATCCCAACAACCCCTCCCCCCCACCCCAACACACCCTCCCCCACTGACCCCACCCCAACACCCCCTCTGACCCCATCCCAACAACCCCTCCCCACTAACCCCCCCCAACACACCCTCCCCTACTGACCCCACCCCTCTCCCCCACTGACCCCTCCCCCACTACCCCCTCCCCCTCTGACCCCATCCCAACAACCCCTCCCACCCAACACCCCCTCCCACCCAACACCCCCTCCCCGACCTCATTTCTCACACCGGATTCCCCCCACACACTTACCCAGAGCCGAGGCCCGATGTCGGGACCGCACAGCCGCTCTATGGCGGGGACCGATTCAGAGTCGCTGCGAGACGCCGCCATCCAGCCGCGCTCCTCAACCCAGGCCGGCCCTCCGGGGTCCGCGCGCACTGCGGGAACGGACAGCAGCCGCGGCCGGGCACGCCCCTCCCCCGCGCTCGCAGGCCCCGCCCAGGCTCCGCCCCTCTCCCCGCCCAGGCTCCGCCCCTCTCCCCGCCCAGGCTCCGCTCCACCCCCGCTCTCGCAGGCCCCGCCCCTCTCCCGCACTCGCAGGCCCCGCCCCTGAAGGCTGCCCTTTGACCTCTCCAGTTGGAATGGGCGGGAGCGAGCAGTGCCGCCGGTGGCCGCCTCACCATCCAATAACAACAACTTGTATTGATATAGCGGCACTAACCCAGTAAAACAACCCAAGCGATTATCAAACAACATTTGACACTGAGAAGATATTCAGAGAGGTGACCCAAAACTTGGTCAAAGAGGTAAGAACATAAGGAGCAGGAGTCGGCCATTCAATGGGATCAATGGTCCACCTCAACTCCACGTCCCCCGCACTGTCCCCACATCCCCAATATCCAAAAGTCTATCGGTCTCAGTCTTGAATATACTCAATGACTGAGCCTCCACACCCTCTGGGGCAGAGAATTCCAAAGATTCACCACCCTCTGAGTGAAGAAATTTCTCCTCATCTCAGTCCTCAATGGCCGACCCCTTATCCTGAGACTGTGTGACCCCTGTTTCTGGACTCCACAAGCCGGGGGAAACATCCTCCCTGCATCTATTCTGTCAAGCCCTGTCAGAGTTTTGTAGGGCATTGTGATAAACCGCTGGTTGGGCCTCAGTTCGAGCATTGTGGCCAATTTTAGGCAGCACGTTTTACATAGAAACATAGAAAATAGGTGCAGGAGTAGGCCATTCGGCCCTTCGAGCCTGCACCGCCATTCAATGAGTTCATGGCTGAACATGAAACTTCAGTACCCCCTTCCTGCTTTCTCGCCATACCCCTTGATCCCCCGAGTAGTAAGGACTACATCTAACTCCTTTTTTGAATATATTTAGTGAATTGGCCTCAACAACTTCCTGTGGTAGAGAATTCCACAGGTTCACCACTCTCTGGGTGAAGAAGTTTCTCCTCATCTCGGTCCTAAATGGCTTACCCCTTATCCTTAGACTGTGACCCCTGGTTCTGGACTTCCCCAACATTGGGAACATTCTTCCTGCATCTAACCTGTCTGAACCCTTCAGAATTTTAAATGTTTCTATGAGGTCCCCTCTCATTCTTCTGAACTCCAGTGAATACAAGCCCAGTTGATCCAGTCTTTCTTGATAGGTCAGTCCCGCCATCCCGGGAATCAGTCTGGTGAACCTTCGCTGCACTCCCTCAATAGCAAGAATGTCCTTCCTCAGGTTAGGAGACCAAAACTGTACACAATACTCCAGGTGTGGCCTCACCAAGGCCCTGTACAACTGTAGTAACACATCCCTGCCCCTGTACTCCAATCCCCTCACTATGAAGGCCAACATGCCATTTGCCTTCTTAACCGCCTGCTGTACCTGCATGCCAACCTTCAATGACTGATGTAGCATGACACCTAGGTCTCGTTGCACCTCCCCTTTTCCTAATCTGTCACCATTCAGATAATAGTCTGTCTCTCTGTTTTTACCACCAAAGTGGATAACCTCACATTTATCCACATTATACTTCATCTGCCATGCATTTGTCCACTCACCTAACCTATCCAAGTCGCTCTGCAGCCTCATAGCATCCTCCTCGCAGCTCACACTGCCACCCAACTTAGTGTCATCCGCAAATTTGGAGATACTACATTAAATCCCCTCATCTAAATCATTAATGTACAATGTAAACAGCTGGGGCCCCAGCACAGAACCTTGCGGTACCCCACTAGTCACTGCCTGCTATTCTGAAAAGTCCCCATTTACTCCTACTTTTTGCTTCCTGTCTGACAACCAGTTCTCAATCCATGTCAGCACACTACCCCCAATCCCATGTGCTTTAACTTTGCACATTAATCTCTTGTGTGGGACCTTGTCGAAAGCCTTCTGAAAGTCCAAATACACCACATCAACTGGTTCTCCCTTGTCCACTCTACTGGAAACATCCCCAAAAAATTCCAGAAGATTTGTCAAGCATGATTTCCCTTTCACAAATCCATGCTGACTTGGACCTATCATGTCACCTCTTTCCAAATGCACTGCTATGACATCCTTAATAATTGATTCCATCATTTTACCCACTACCGATGTCAGGCTGACTGGTCAATAATTCCCTGTTTTCTCTCTCCCTCCTTTTTTAAAAAGTGGGGTTACATTGGCTACCTCCACTCGATAGGAACTGATCCAGAGTCAATGGAATGTTGGAAAATGACTGTCAATGCATCCGCTATTTCCAAGGCCATCTCCTTAAGTACTCTGGGATGCAGTCCATCAGGCCCTGGGGATTTATCGGCCTTCAATCCCATCAATTTCCCCAACACAATTTCCCGACTAATAAGGATTTCCCTCAGTTCCTCCTCCTTACTAGACCCTCTGACACCTTTTATATCCGGAAGGTTGTTTGTGTCCTCCTTAGTGAATACCGAACCAAAGTACTTGTTCAATTGGTCCGCCATTTCTTTGTTCCCCGTTATGACTTCCCCTGATTCTGACTGCAGGGGACCTATATTTGTCTTTACTAAACTTTTTCTCTTTACATATCTATAGAAACTTTTGCAATCCGTCTTAATGTTCCCTGCAAGCTTCTTCTCGTACTCCATTTTCCCTGCCCTAATCAAACCCTTTGTCCTCCTCTGCTGAGTTCTAAATTTCTCCCAGTCCCCGGGTTCGCTGCTATTTCTGGCCAATTTGTATGCCACTTCCTTGGCTTTAATACTATCCCTGATTTCCCTTGATAGCCACGGTTGAGCCACCTTCCCTTTTTTATTTTTACGCCAAACAGGAATGTACAATTGTAGTTCATCCATGCGGTCTCTAAATGTCTGCCATTGCCCATCCACAGTCAACCCCTTAAGTATCATTCGCCAATCTATCCTAGCCAATTCACGCCTCATACCTTCAAAGTTACCCTTCTTTAAGTTCTGGACCATGGTCTCTGAATTAACTGTTTCATTCTCCATCCTAATGCAGAATTCCACCATATTATGGTCACTCTTTCCCAAGGGGCCTCGCACAACGAGATTGCTAATTAATCCTCTCTTATTACACAACACCCAGTCTAAGATGGCCTCCCCCCTAGTTGGTTCCTCGACATATTGTTCTCGAAAACCATCCCTTATGCACTCCAGGAAATCCTCCTCCACCGTATTGCTTCCAGTTTGGTTAGCCCAATCTATGTGCATATTAAAGTCACCCATTATAACTGCTGCACCTTTATTGCATGCACCCCTAATTTTCTGTTTGATGCCCTCCCCAACATCACTACTACTGTTTGGAGGTCTGTACACAACTCCCACTAATGTTTTTTGCCCTTTGGTGTTCTGCAGCTCGACCCATATAGATTCCACATCATCCAAGCTAATGTCCTTCCTAACTATTGCCTTAATCTCCTCCTTAACCAGCAATGCTACCCCACCTCATTTTCCTTTTATTTTATCCTTCCTGAATGTTGAATACCCCTGGATGTTGAGTTCCCAGCCCTGATCATCCTGGAGCCACGTCTCTGTAATCCCAATCACATCATATTTGTTAACATCTATTTGCACAGTTAATTCATCCACCTTATTATGGATACTCCTTGCATTAAGACACAAAGCCTTCAGGCTTGTTTTTTTAACACCCTTTGTCCTTTTAGAATTTTGCTGTACAGTGGCCCTTTTTGTTCTTTGCCTTGGGTTTCTCTGCCCTCCACTTTTCCTCATCTCCTTTCTGTCTTTTGCTTTTGTCTCCTTTTTGTTTCCCTCTGTCTCCCTGCATTGGTTCCCATCCCCCTGCCATATTAGTTTAACCCCTCCCCAACAGCACTAGCAAACACTGCCCCTCAGACATTGGTTCTGGTCCTGCCCAGGTGCAGACCGTCCGGTTTGTACTGGTCCCACCTCCCCCAGAACCGGTTCCAATGCCCCAGGAATTGGAATCCCTCCCTGCTGCACCACTGCTCAAGCCACGTATTCATCTGCGCTATCCTGCGATTCCTACTCTGACTAGCACGTGGCACTGGTAGCAATCCCGAGATTACTACTTTTGAGGTCCTACTTTTTAATTTAGCTCCTAGCTCCTTAAATTCGTTTCGTAGGACCTCATCCCTTTTTTTACCTATGTAGTTGGTACCAATGTGCACCACGACAACTGGCTGTTCTCCCTCCCTTTTTAGAATGTCCTGCACCCGCTCCGAGACATCCTTGACCCTTGCACCAGGGAGGCAACATACCATCCTGGTGTCTCGGTTGTGGCCGCAGAAATGCCTATCTATTCCCCTTACAATTGAATCCCCTATCACTATCGCTCTCCCACTCTTTTTCCTGCCCTCCTGTGCAACAGAGCCAGCCACGGTGCCATGAACTTGGCTGCTGCTGCCCTCCCCTGATGAGTCATCCCCCCCAACAGTACCCAAAGCAGTGTATCTGTTTTGCAGGGGGATGATCACAGGGGACCCCTGCACTACCTTCCTTGCACTGCTCTTCCTGCTGGTCTTCCATTCCCTATCTGGCTGTGGACCCTTTCCCTGCGGTATGACCAACTCGCTGCACGTGCTACTCACGTCATTCTCAGCATCGTGGATGCTCCAGAGTGAATCCATCCTCAGCTCCAACTCCGCAACGCGGTGAGCTGGAGGCGGACACACTTCCCACACATGTAGTCGTCAGGAACACTGGTGTTGTCCCTGAGTTCCCACATGGTACAGGAGGAGCATAACACGTGACCGAGCTGTCCTGCCATGACTTAACCCTTAGATAGGCAACAACAATGCTAAAGTTTACTCACTGTTATAGAAGAGAAAAAAGAAAAACTACTCACCAATCACCAGCCAATCACTTACCCCCTTGGCTGTCACCTCTCTGTTTCTTTCTACTTCTGTTTTGCCTTCTCCCTGTAGCTGCACAAGCTGTGCCTTTTATAGGCCTCACCAACGGACCTCCTCGACGCTGCTCCCGACTGTCGCCAACGCTAGGAAGAATGTCAAAGCCTCAGAGCGGGTGCAGGGGAGATTTACTGGAATGATGCTGGAATATATTTCAGGGATGAGATGTTAAACTGAGACCCCGTCTGCTCTTTCAGGTGGATGGAAAAGATCCCACGACCACTATTTTGAAGAAGAGCAGGGGAGTTCTCCCCGATGTCCTGGCCAATATTTATCCCTGAACCAACATCACACAAAATAAATGATCTGGTCATTGTCATATCACTGTTTATGGCAGATTG
Organism: Pristiophorus japonicus; assembly: GCF_044704955.1. NCBI lineage: Eukaryota > Metazoa > Chordata > Chondrichthyes > Pristiophoridae > Pristiophorus > Pristiophorus japonicus. The sequence continues at coordinate 92,077 of NW_027254591.1, forward strand.
CTGTGCGCAAAATTGGCTGCCTCGTTGCCTTCATTACAACAGTGACTACACTCCAAAAGTACTTAATTGGACATCCTGATGTCGTGAAAGGCGCTATATAAATGCAAGTTCTTTTGTTTGCTTTCATTTGTTACACTTAATTAGGCAACTGCTATTCATTTGACCATCTGTTGATTCATTAGTTCTTGTCACCGGACCACAACAGAATTCTCTTAATGTTTATCTTCTTTCAAAGGATCAATCATTTTGATTACCAGCAATTTAAATGTGATTGTCGTCTGACTGATATGTCATAGAAACTGTGAATATTCCCTGGACAGTTTTATATATTGGCTGTTACTTTGACTCAGAGGCAAAGAAACTTTTAAAGATGCAATTAACCCAAAGGAAATCTTTATTTCACATTATGCCTAAAGTCATACATAAAAAATCAAGATGAAATTGTCTCTGTGGATGAATGGATGAAATTCTAGTTCCAACACAATCTCATCAAATTAAATCCCAAGTCCTTGGTTACAGATTGCAGACTGGGAATTTCCAACACAACCTTCCATTCGGTGGCCTTCCTTTCGATAATAGAATTGATTATATTGAGTATATTGTCTGCAGCCTTTGACATGTTTGACCACTCCATCCTCCTCCTCTTCCAACCCTTCTGTTGTCCAGCTCAGTGGGACTGCCCTCGCCTGGTTCCACTCTGACCGAGAAACCCTCATCCATGCATTTTATACCTGAATACTTGACTATTCCAATGCTCTCCTGGCCAGCCTCACATCTTCCACCCTCCATAAGCTCATCCAAAGCTCGGCTGCCCGTATCCTAATTCGCACCAAGTCCCGTTCACCCATCACCCCTGTGCTCGCTGACCTACATTGGCTCCCGGTCCGATAACACCTCAGTTTCAAAATTCTCATCCTTGTTTTCAAATCCCTCCATGGCCTCGCCCCTCCCTATCTCTGTAATCTCCTTCAACCCCATAATCCCCCGAGATATCTGCATTCCTCGAACTCTGGCCCCTTGTGCATCCCCCCACTCTTTGAATCAATCAGTCCCACTCCCCCCCCCCCGCTCTTTCCCCACAGCCCAGCAAACTTTTCCAATGCAAGTAATTATGAAAGTTACTATTGAATCTACTGCCACCGCCCTTTCAGGCAGCGCGTGCTTCACATGGGTGACCCTCCAGTGAGGGGAGCAGACCATCAAAGATCGTAGGAGCGAGCCTTTGGCTCAGCGGGAACATTCCCGCCTGCGAGTTACGAGGTCCCGGGTTTGAATCCTGCTCCAGGCAGTCCCCGTGTGGAGACCTGAGATCCGACTTGGAATTCTGGGGTAAAATCCAGCGGAATCCTCGTGTTCGAGGGGTGTATGGTGATCCCCCAAACCCCCCTCAATCGTATGGCTTGTGGGAGCCCATAACACCATCCCGCCATTTAGGACTGTCGCCCGGGAGAAAGATGGTTACTGTCCACCAAGCGAAGCGTGCGAAGGTACGGATACAACGAATACGTCAGCCTGCCAGACTGTTAATCAGCCTGCAAAACCTCCCACTGCCTCTACTCCAAAGGAAGAGGGGGAAGGTACAGAAACAGCAGTCATCAAGGGTGAGAAGAGTAGGAGAGAAGGTAAGGGAAATCAGGACGTAATGGCTTGATGAGGCTCAGCCAGAAACAAACAGGGCTTCTGGATTGGGGAATACTGACCGACATCGCAGTAGATCCACACTTCTTCCAAGCAAAGCAGAAACCCATCTAAGATTACTGTCTTGGAATGTCTGCAGTGAAGGATTGGGCAGACAATTCTGGAATAAGGACACCAGGGCAGGGCTGACAGTGAAAGTACGAGGAGCAAATCTCCTGGTGGGGGGAGTCCAGAACACGGGGGGCCATAACCTTAAAATTAGAACCAGGGAGCGCTGCTTCACACAAAGGGTCGCGGAAATGTGGAACTCTCTTCCCCTAAAAAGCTGTTGAGGCTGGGGGTCAGTTGAAAATTTGAAAACTGATAGTACCTGTTATGTATTTAACCCCTTGTAACCTGTATCACACCTGACCACCAGAGGGCCCACCCGTTGGAGTCCCAAGGGATCCCAGCATCCCTTGGGAACACAGTATATAAGCAGGCCACCCACGAGGTACCTGCACTCTGGAACCTGAATAAAGGAGCTAAGTTCACACTTGCTCATTACACACAGTACTCAGTGTGACCCTTTATTTGGCGATGAGGTAACAAACAACCGCGCGAAAATGCAAAGAGCAGTCAGCATCCTGGAGAAGTTCTCAGAGGGAGACAATTGGGAGGGCCTTCGTGGGGAGACTCGACCAATACTTTGTGGCCAACGAGCTGGAAGGGGACGAGAATGCGACCAAACGAAGGGCGATCCTCCTAACTGTCTGTGGAGCCATAACCTATGGCCTCATGAAGAATCTCCTGGCCTCGGCAAAACCAACAGAGAAATCCTATAAAGAACTGTGTACGCTGGTCCGGGAGCGCCTAAATCCTTAGGAAAGCGGTTTGATGGCGAGATATCGGTTCTGCACGTGTCAACAATCGGAAGGCCAGGAAGTGGCGAGCTACGTCGCCGAACTAAGGCGCCTTGCAGGACATTGTGAGTTTGAGGGATTCCTAGAACAAATGCTCAGAGACTTTTTTGTACTGGGCATCGGACATGAGACAATCCTTTGCAAACTGTTGACTGTAGCAACTCCGAATCTGAGTAAAGCCATAACGATAACCCAGGCATTTATGTCCACCAGCGACAACACCAAACAGATTTCGCAGAATAAAGAAGTTTCAGCCAGTACTGTGCATAAAGTAACGTCGGTCTCGAGCAGAAATGTACAGGGCAGAACGTACACGCCGGCTGCTGCTGCCCGACCTCAATTGATCCAGAGTCCGTCATCATCTGTTAATGCCAGGCAGTTAATACTCTGTTGGCGCTGCAGAGGTGATCATCGGCTCCATCAATGCCGCTTTAAGCACTATGTGTGCAATGGTTGCAGAAGAATGGGACACCTCCAACGAATGTGCAGGCGAGCTGCAAATCCTGCAAACCACCACGTTGCAGAGGAAGATCGATTCACAGTGGATCAGACGGAATTGGAAACTCGTACGGGGGAGGCAGAGGTGCACGGGGCATACACGTTCACGACAAAATGCCCACCAATAATGTTGAAAGTTGAACTGAACGGTATTCCAGTGTCTATGGAGCTGGACACGGGGGCAAGTTAGTCCATAATGAGTAAAACAGCCTTCGACAGGCTGTGGGGCAAGAAGGCACAAAGGACCAAGCTCAGCCCCATTCACACCAAACTAAGGACTTACACAAAGGATCTAATCCCTGTAATTGGCAGTGTTGAAGTCAAAGTCTCCTATGACGGAGCAGTACACGAACTCCCGCTGTGGATTGTGCCAGGGGATGGCCCCACGTTGTTTGGCAGAAGCTGGCTGGGGAAAATCCGCTGGAACTGGGACGACATCCGAGCACTTTCGTCCGTCAATGACGCCTCATGTACCTAGGTTCTGAGCAAGTTCCCTTCGTTATTCGAGCCAGGCATTGGAAGCTTCTCGGGGGCGAAAGTGCAGATCCATTTGGTTCCCGGTACGCGACCCATCCACCACAAGGCTCGGGCGGTACTGTACATGATGCGTGAAAAAGTGGAAATCAAGCTGAACAGGCTGCAACGCGAAGGCATCATCGCGCCGGTGGAATTCAACGACTGGGCCAGTCCGATTGTCCCGGTACTCAAGGAGGACAGTACGGTTAGAATTTGCGGGGACTATAAAGTAACAACCGTTTTTCGCTGCAGGAACAGTACCCGCTACCCAAGGCAAATGACCTATTCGCAATCCTGGCCGGAGGGATGACGTTCATCAAGCTGGACCTGACCTCGGCCCACATGACGCAGGAGCTGGAGGAGTCTTCAAAAGGCCTCATCTGCATCAACACACACAAAGGTCTGTTTATCTGTCGGCTGCAGCAATCTTCCAACGGAACATGGAGAGCCTGCTAAAGTCGGTTCCTTGCACAATGGTCTTCTAGGACGACATATTGGTTACAGGTTGGGACACCATGGAGCACTTGAAGAACCTGGAGGAGGTTCTTAGTCGGTTGGATCGCGTGGGGCTCAGGTTGAAACGCTCGGTGCTTTTTCCTGGCACAGGAGGTCGAGTTCTTAGGCAGGAGAATCGCAGCAGACGGCATCCGACCCATCGACGCCAAGACGGAGGCCATCAAGAACGCGCCGCAACCACAGAACGTGATGGAGCTGCGGTCGTTCCTGGGACTCCTTAACTACTTGGGTAATTTCCTACCTGGATTAAGCACCCTGCTAGAACCCCTACATGCACTACTGCGCAAGGGAGACGACTGGGTATGGGGGAATTCACAAGAGGCTGCCTTTAAGAAAGCCAGAAGCTTATTGTGCTCTAACAAACTGCTTGTCCTGTATAACACATGCAAAGGCTTGGTGTTAGCTTGCGATGCGTCGTCATACGGGGTCGGGTGTGTGTTACAACAGGCTAATGAATCGGGAATTTTGCAACCAGTTGCGTATGCATCCAGGAGCTTGTCCAAGGCCGAAAGGGCCTACAGCATGATTGAAAAAGAGGCTCTGGCGTGCGTTTATGGGGCAAAAAAAATGCACCAGTACTTATTTGGCCTCAAGTTTGAGCTCGAAACTGACCACAAGTCGCTCATATTTCTATTCTCGGAGAGCAAAAGGATTAATACCAATGCCTCTGCCCGCATCCAAAGATGGGCGCTCATGCTGTCGGCATACAACTATGTAATCCGCCACAGACTGGGCACAAAGAACTGCGCAGATGCTCTCAGTCGGCTACCATTGCCCACCACCGGGGTGGAAATGGCACAGTCAGCGGACTTGCTCATGGTCATGGAGGCATTTGAGAACGAAAAATCCTCCGTTACGGCGTTCCAGATCAGGACCTGGACCAGCCAGGATCCTTTACTGTCCCTGGTAAAAAAAACTCTGTCCTCCATGGGAGCTGGTCCAGTGTCCCAGTGGAGATGCAAGAAGCAATTAAGCCGTTCCACAGACGCAAAGATGAACTGTTCCTGCAGGCGGATTGTCTTTTGTGGGGCAATCGCGTAGTCTTGCCCAAGAAAGGCAGAGACACATTCATTTGCGAACTGCACAACACCCACCCAGGCATTGTAATGATGAAAGCCATAGCCAGATCCCACGTGTGGTGGCCCGGCATCGACTCAGATTTAGAGTCATGTCTGCGCCAGTGCAGCACTTGCTCTCAGTTGAGCAGTGCACCCAAAGAGGCACCGCTAAGTTTGTGGTCGTGGCCCTCCAAACTGTGGTCAAGGATCCACGTAGACTATGTGGGCCCATTCCGAGGCAAAATGTTTTTGATTGTCGTGGATGCTTACTCAAAATGGATTGAATGTGCAATAATGTCTGTAAGCACATCCATGGCCACCATTGAAAGTCTACGAGCTATGTTTACCACGCACAGCTTGCCTGATGTCCTAGTAAGCGACAATGGGCCGTGCTTCACCAGTGCTGAATTCAAAGAATTCATGACCCGCAATGGGATCAAACATGTCACATCTGCCCCGTCCAAGCCCGCATCCAATGGCCAGGCAGAACGGGCAGTTCAGACCATCAAGCAAAGCTTGAAACGCATGTCGGAAGGCTCCCTGCAGACCCGATTGTCCCGAGTACCGCTCAGCTACCGCACCAGACCCCACTCACTCACCGGGATTCCCCCAGCTGAGCTGCTCATGAAATGGGCGCTTAAAATAAGGCTCTCTCTGGTCCATTCTGATCTACATGATCACTGGAGGACAAACGGCATCAACAAAGTGTGTACCATGACCGCGATATTGAGATCAAGGATCCTGTGTTTGTGCTCAATTATGGACATGGTCCCAAATGGCTCGCTGGCACGATCACAGCCAAAGAGGGGAGTAGGGTATTTCAGGTCAAACTGACCAATGGACAAACGCACAGAAAACACTTGGACCAAATCAAATTGCGCAGTTAATTCGTCCACGTTATTACGAATACTCCTCGCATTGAGGCACAGAGCCTTCAGGCTTGTCTTTTTAATACACTGTCCCTTTAGAATTTTGCTGTAATGTGGTCCTTTTTGATTTTTGCCTTGGGTTTCTCTGCCCTCCACTTTTACTTTTCTTTTTGTCTTTTGCTTCTACCCCCATTTTACTTCCCTCTGTCTCCCTGCATAGGTTCCCATCCCTCTGCCATATTAGTTTAAACCCTCCCCAACAGCACTAGCAAACACTCCCCCTAGGACATTGGTTCCGGTCCTGTCCAGGTGCAGACCGTCCAGTTTGTACTGGTCCCACCTCCCCCAGAACCGGTTCCAATGTCCCAGGAATTTGAATCCCTCCCTTCTGCACCACTCCTCAAGTCACATATTCATCTTAGCTATCCTGCTATTTCTACTCTGACTAGCACGTGGCACTGGTAGCAATCCTGAGATTACTACCTTTTGAGGTCCTACTTTTTAATTTAACTCCTAGCTCCCTAAATTCAGCTATAATATGGTGACCAGAACTGCACGCAGTACTCCAGCTGTGGCCTAACCAAAGTATTATACAATTTAAGCATAACCTCCCTGCTCTTATATTCTATGCCTCGGCCAATATAGGCAAGCATTCTGTATGCCTTCTTAACCACCTTATCCACCTGGCCTGCAACTTTCAGGGATCTGTGGACAAGCACTCCAAGGTCCCTTTGTTCATCTCCACTATTAAGTGGTCTACTGCTTAAAAGTTATTTACAGTAGGGACGGAATGATGAAGAGTCCCGTCGAAGGCAGGTGTGCACTTTCAACCAATACCTGTTCACACAGCATTGATAAACTCTCTGTAACTGTCAGTGAAACGTGTGCTTTGCTGACAGACATTGCTGTGGTCACTCTTTCCTTCTGCTTTTGGCAGCTCAGTCTCCTTGTGTTTCACAAGACATGTTATTGCAAACTCCTTGTTTCCTGTTCTGTTTTATCTGCTGCGTTATTGGTTAATGCTGACGTCTCCTGACCTTTCTTCCCTCAGGTTAACACACTTCACCGCCTCTACTTCCTGCTCAATCCTATCTATCTGCCTCGGCTATCCTGGTGATCACAGGGGTTACTCTCTCTCTCTCTCTCTCTCTCTCTCTCTCTCTCTGCGCCTTCTCCTCACTCGTCAGCGCTCCCCCAGCCTCTCTCCCTCTCCTCTCTCTCGTTCATTGTGGCTCTTTACTCTTTAGTCCTGTTGCTCGCTCCTTCTTCCTGTTTCACTTTCAGTCACTTTACATTGACATCCACAGCTGCGCTGGTGAGACTCCTTGAGAGGAAAAGATTTCTCGGAGATGGGACCTTGGGACCTGCAAATCTTTCTTGTGGGGTGCTCCTTTGCCGTTATCGTTCTGCATACCTCCGTAAGATCACCACTCAGACTCCTCACAAGGCTGGAGAGCCCAAGTCTCTCTAGTCCCACTGCATCCTCCTCTCTGGTCACTGTCTGAGGCTGAACCAGACTGCTCGTAACCTTGGCGACTTTTTGGCCCCGAGCTGAGTTTCCGACTACATATCCTCTCCATCACCAACACTGCCTACTTCCACCACCATAACATCGTCCGTCTCCGCCCCGCCTCAGCTCCTCCACTGCTGAAACCCTCATCCACACCTTCATTACCTTGACTCGACTATTCCAGCGCTCTCCTGGCCTCCCACCTTCCACCCTCCATAAATTTTGCCTCATCCAAAACTCGGCTGCCCGTGTCCTAACTCGCACCAAGTCCCACTCACCCATCACCCCCTGTGCTCACTGCCCCGTGTCCTAACTCGCACCCAGTCCCACTCACCCATCACCCCCTGTGCTCACTGCCCCGTGTCCTAACTCGCACCAAGTCCCACTCACCCATCACCCCCTGTGCTCGCTGCCCCGTGTCCTAACTCGCACCAAGTCCCACTCACTCATCACCCCTGTGCTCACTGCCCCCATGTCCTAACTCGCACCAAGTCTCACTCACCCATCACCCCTTGTGCTCGCTGCCCCGTGTCCTAACTCGCACCAAGTCTCACTCACCCATCACCCGCTGTGCTTGCTGCCCCGTGCCGTAACTTGCACCGAGTCCCACTCACCCATCAGCCCCTGTGCTCGCTGATCTACATTGGCTCCCAGTCTAGCAACACCTCGATTTCAGAATTCTCAACCTTATTTTCAAATCCCTCCATGGCCTCATCCCTCCCTGTCTCTGTAACCCCTGCTCCAGCCCCTACAACCCCCTGAAATATCTGCGATCCTAAAATTCTGCCCTCGAGCATCCCCGATTTTAATCGCTCCACCATCGGTGGCCGTGCCTACAGCTGTCTGGACCCCAAGCTCTGGAATTCCCTCCCTAAATTCCTTCGCTTCTCTTTTCTCCTTTAAAACGCTCCTTTAAACCTACCTCTTTGACCCCTGTCCTAATATCTCCTTATGTGGCTCGATGTCAAATTTTTGTTTGATAATCGCTCCCGTGAAGCGCCTTGGGATGTTTTACTGCGTTAAAGGCGCTATATAAATGCAAGTTATTGTTGTTATCTCTCTTTGTAAGCAGTCTCTTTTCCGCGAGCCTCATCGCTCCAGGGTTCAGGAGCCCAGGGTCACTCGGGGTTCAAGCTGCGGAGATGCGGGGTTGAACTGTGCTAATTGTTCTGTTCTGTTGCATTTCTTTTATTTTCCATGAAATGTTTTCACTCCATCTACTTTGGTTTTAGCGTCTTTTGTGTCTGTAATTGCAGGTACTGGACCTGCACATTGGAGTGCGTGCTCGCTGAAACTTTGCCCAGGCTTCAGTGCTCGACAGGCCTTCAGTTGTCAGGCCTCTGATGTGTCACAGGTCTTATAAACAACTCAAGCTTCGACACACAGAAAATCATCACCAGGCACGTGAACTCCTTTAAAGACACGGTATTCTGTCTTCAAAAAAGGGGAGTGAATAAAGAATACAAGTTTGCGGAAGTTGGATGGTAGAAATTAGATCCTTAAAAAAAATTAATTCATGGGATGTGGGCGTCGCTGGCAAGGCCGGCATTTATTGCCCATCCCTAATTGCCCCTTAAGAAGGTGGTGGTGAGCCGCCTTCTTCAACCGCTGCAGTCCGTGTGGTGAAGGTGCTCCCACAGTGCTGTTGGGGAGGGAGTTCCAGAATTGTGACCCAGCGACGATGAAGGAACGGCCGATATATTTCCAAGTCAGGACTTGGAGGGGAATTTGGAGGTGATGGTGTTCCCACGCACCTGATGCCCTCGTCCTTCAAGGTGGTAGAGGCCGCGGGTTTGGGAGGTGCTGCCGAAGAAGCCTTGGCGAGTTGCTGCAGTGCATCCTGTAGATGGTACACTCTGCAGCCACGGTGCGCCGATGGTGGAGGGAGTGAATGTTGAAGGTGGTGGATGGGTTGTCAATCAAGCCAATTTTGAAAGGTTAACTGGGGAGATTCACAACTAAAGGATTAATAATCCGTCTGGCTGTGTGTGATCAAGGGTCAATATCTTTGCATTGTATGATGGGACTATTAGACAACTTATTCTAAGAAGATCCAACTGAGATACCATCGGCACCCAACTCAATCATGGATACCATTGATCACTGCGTAGTTTCACACTCCGGATACACAACTAGATTCATTGGATGTGAAGTGCTTTGGGACATCCCAAGGATCCAATAAGGTGTTAAATAAATGCAGGCTCTTTTTTCTTTCTTCATATGGGTAGCTGGGATCCCAAGCTCCTGCATGTATCTTTGGGGTTCTCAGACGAGAGAGTAAAAAGCACCAATGGGATCTGCTCTGGATCACGATACGGCCAGCACCGTGGAATATCCTGCTAACACACAGTGCCCATGAAGAATGGTGTCTTGGTCAAAGTGCGGGAGGTTGCTGCGCCCCACATGGGCCAATACCTCCAGCAACAGAGAGAGCCATCAGCAGGAGCAGGCCCTCGCCCATCCACACAGTGGCTCGAGGAGGGGCCTGTGCCCAGTGTAAACCAGCTCATTATTCAAGACAGGAAGGGCACACACAGTTTAGCATCAGTAATGGGGAAATCTCTGTTGGCCCCGATTTTAACTCCAGGCGGATTCCCCGCTCAGGCCCGAGTTAAAATTACACTCTGGTCCCAATGTCGTCATCAGGCCGCAACATGCAGATGTACAGAAGGACCCTGTTGGCTCCGGGCACCTGTCCTTGCTGCCCGCTCAGGGGAGCAGGTTAAAATTGTAGATGTTGCGATCGTGGCGGCTTTCGGACAGGCAAGAGACAGGGCGATTTTAACCGCCCACCCGCCAGGTTTGTGTTGGGCTAAAATCGGCCTAAGGGCAGAGTTTATGAGCACTTGGAAAAGTATAAGGTGAGTAGATGTGGTGTTGGGATTGGGAGGTCATATCTAATTAACAGAATGGAGTTCTGATGCCCCTTGAGCCTGCTCCGCCATTCAATGAGATCATGGCTGATCTGTACCTCAATCCCATTTACCCGCCTTTGCTCCATATCCCTCGATACCCTGACCCAACAACAATCTATCGATCTCAGTCTTCAAAGCTCCATTGACCCCCAACATCCACAGCTTTTTGTGAGGGAGAGTTCCACATTCCCAGTGTCCTTTGTGTGAGGGTTCCTGACATCACCTCTGAACGGCCTGGCTCTAATTTTAAGGTTACGCCCCCTTGTTCTGGACTCTTCCCACCCTCCACTCGAGCGAATAGTTTCTCCATCTACCCCATCAATCTCTTAATCATCTTATTCAACACCTCGATTAGATCGCCCCTTAATCTTCTAAACTCGAGGGAATACAAGCCCAGTCTGTGCAACCTGTCCTCATAATTTAGCCCCGGGACCATTCTGGGGAACCTGCGCTGCTCCCCTCCGAGGCCGATGTACCCTCCCTGGGGGGCGGGGCCCAGGACTGACGCAGTGACTCTGGATGGGAGTCTGATCCGAGCTCTGTACAACTGTAAATTAACCTCCAGCTCTTTCTATTCCAACATTCTTGAGATAAAGGCCCACATTCCATTAGCCATTTTGATGCCTTTTTGGCACTCCTATAACTGACTGCCGGCCCGTATTATCAGTGTTGATAAAGGAGCTTGTGTGTAATCAGGAGATTGTGCAATCTACTCCAGCGACTGGGACATGGCACCAGCTCCCTTCCTCCCAGTCAGTTAAGTGTGTTTATTTTCCACTCTCCCTTGAATCAGCCACGGAGCAGTCGGTACCCAGAGCCCAAAGTCAGTGAAATACACAACACAGAAACAGGCCATTGGGCCCAACCAGCTCATGGCAGCATTTACTCTTCACTGAGCTCCCCACACACCCCGCGTTCCAAGATCTCAAGACCATTCACAAAAGCAAAGTCAAGAAAATGAGCATTATGCCAAAGGAGGTGATATTGGGAGAAGTGATGAAAAATTTGCTCAAAGAGGAATTTCATGGAGAGAGAGGGAAATAAATGACTTGGGCAGTGATGTGAAGGAAGAGAATTTCTGACATAGAAAACATGGAAAATAGGTGCAGGAGTAGGCCATTCGGCCCTTCGAGCCTGCACCACCATTCAATAAGATCATGGCTGATCATTCACCTCAGTACCCCTTTCCTGCTTTCTCTCCATACCCCTTGATCCCTTTAGCCGTAAGGGCCATATCTAACTCCCTCTTGAATATATCCAATGAACTGGCATCAACAACTCTCTGCGGTAGAGAATTCCACAGGTTAACAACTCTCTGAGTGAAGACGTTTCTCCTCATCTCAGTTCGAAGTGACCTACCCCTTATCCTAAGACTATGTCCCCTGGTTCTGTACTTCCCCAACATCGGGAACATTCTTCCCGCATCTAACCTGTCCAGTCCCGTCAGAATCTTACACGTTTCTATGAGATCCCCTCTCATCCTTCTAAACTCCAGTGAATAAAGGCCCAGTTGATCCAGTCTCTCCTCATATGACAGTCCAGCCATCCCTGGAATCAGCTTGGTGAACCTTCGCTGCACTCCCTCAATAGCAAGAACGTCCTTCCTCAGATTAGGAGACCAAAACTGAACACAATATTCCAGGTGAAGCCTCACTAAGGCCCTGCACAACTGCAGTAAGACCTTCCTGCTCCTATACTCAAATCCCCTAGCTATGAAGGCCAACATACCATTTGCCTTCTTCACCGCCTGCTGTACCTGCATGCCAACCTTCAATGACTGATGAACCATGACACCCAGGTCTCGTTGCACCTCCCCTTTCCCTAATCTGCCGCCATTCAGATAATATTCTGCCTTCGTGTTTTTGGCCCCAAAATGGATAACCTCACATTTATCCACATTATACTGCATCTGCCACGCATTTGCCCACTCACCTAACCTGTCCAAGTCACCCTGCAGCCTCTTAGCGTCCCCGTCACAGCTCACACCGCCACCCAGTTTAGTGTCATCTGCAAACTTGGAGATATTACATTCAATTCCTTCATCTAAATCATTGATGTATATTGTAAAGAGCTGGGGTCCCAGCACTGAGCCCTGCGACACTCCACTAGTCACTGCCTGCCATTCTGAAAAGGACCCGTTTATCCCGACTCTCTGCTTCCTGTCTGCCAACCAGTTCTCTATCCACGTCAGTACATTACCCCCAATACCATGTGCTTTGATTTTGCACACCAATCTCTTGTGCGGGACCTTGTCAAAAGCCTTTTGAAAGTCCAAATACACCACATCCACTGGCTCTCCTTTGTCCACTCTGCCAGTTACATCCTCAAAAAATTCCAGAAGATTCGTCAAGCATGATTTCCCTTTCATAAATCCATGCTGATTGGACCAATCCTGTCACTGCTTTCCAAATGCGCTGCTATTTCATCCTTAATGATTGATTCCAACATTTTCCCCACTACTGATGTCAGGCTAACTGGTCTATAATTACCCGTTTTCTCTCTCCCTCCTTTTTTAAAAAGTGGTGTTACATTAGCTACCCTCCAGTCCATAGGAACTGATCCAGAGTCAATAGAGTGTTAGAAAATGATCACCATTGCATCCACTATTTCTAGGGCCACTTCCTTAAGTACTCTGGGATGCAGACTATCAGGCCCCGGGGATTTATCAGTCTTCAATCCCATCAATTTCCCTAACACAATTTCCCGCCTAATAAGGATATCCTTCAGTTCCTCCATCTCACTAGACCCACTGTCCCCTAGTACATTCGGAAGGTTATTTGTGTCTTCCTTCGTGAAGACAGAACCGAAGTATTTGTTCAATTGGTCTGCCATTTCTTTGTTCCCCCATTATAAATTCACCTGAATCCGACTGCAAGGGACCTACATTTGTCTTCACTAATCTTTTTCTCTTCACATATTTATAGAAGCTTTTGCAGTCAGTTTTTATGTTCCCTGCAAGCTTCCTCTCGTACTCTATTTCCCCACTCTTAATTAAACCCTTAGTCCTCCTCTGTTGAATTCTACATTTTTCCCAGTCCTCAGGTTTGCTGCTTTTTCTGGCCAATTTATATGCCTCTTCCTTGGTTTTACACAATATCCTTAATTTCCCTTTTTCGCCACGGTTGAGCCACCTTCCCCGTTTTATTTTTACTCCAGACAGGGATGTACAATTGCTGAAGTTCATCCATGTGATCTTTAAATGTTTGCCATTGTTTATCCACTGTCAACCCTTTAAGTATCATTTGCCAGTCTGTCTAGCGAATTCACGCCTCATACCGTTGAAGTTAGCTTTCCTTAAGTTCAGGACCCTATTTTCCAAATTAACTGTGTCACTCTCCATCTGAATAAAGAATTCTACCATATTATGGTCACTCTTCCCCAAGGGGCCTCGCACAACAAGATTGCTAATTAGTCCCTTCTCATTACACATCACCCAGTCTAGGATGGCCAGCTCTGTAGTTGGTTCCTCAACATATTGGTCCCGAAAACCATCCCTAATACACTCCAGGAAATCCTCCTCCACCGCATTGCTACCAGTTTGGTTAGCCCAATCTATATGTAGATTAAAGTCGCCCATGATAACGACCAGGCCGTATAGACAGTGGGTACAAAAAGCTGATGTTCCTGAGCAGTGTTACTGTATTAGTTATAAACAGCATCTGAATGTGCTTCAGTGTGCAACGTCACATCCGCAGCAATTATATACACATCGGTTGTATCTGCAACTGTAAAATATACACTGCTAAAATACCTGCCTCACTACGCTGCCCAACCTAAAATCCCCGGCCTGCTCCCACCCTGTGTGTCCCCGGACTCGGTTTAGAAATAAGGTCACCCTAGTGTAGGTCAATGGGCTGGATCAGGAGGGAGCGTGTGTAGTACAGGTTAGTCAGACATGCACAGAGAGTGGATCATGAGATGGAAATCAGCATTTCAGAGAGGGTCACACGATTCAGAGAGGGAATTCTGTCACCAGCTTAAATCAACAATTGTACAGCAGATTTTAAAGAAAGTCACACAAGGGTCCGTGCAGTTCACTGTGCAATGAGGAGAGGAAGCAATCTGATGGTGATAAGCTAAGCAGGAAATAGCAAACCAAGGCACAGCAAGAGAATGTGGGGGAAAGGAGACGGGCCACCAGATAGCTGACTCAGCAACAGAAACACTGATTCAATCTCACCACACAGACCAGATCTAACTGAACGCTGAGGCTCGAGAGGTTGAATGAGCTACTCCTGTTCATCGCTATTTCTTTCGGAACCATCCTTTGTATAATCTCTGGTGCTTTTTGCACCGTCCTGTTTGCCCAGCTGACCTACATTGGTTCCCGGTCTGGCAACACCTCAGGTTTAAAATTCTCATCCTTTTTAATCTCTCCATGGTCTCGCCCCTCCCTAACTCTAATCTCCTCCAACCCCACATCCCCCTGCCCCCCGCCGAGATCTCTGCGCTCCTCTAATTCTGTCCTCTGGCTTATCCCCGATTATAATCGTTCCACCATCGGCGGCCGTGCCTTCAGCTGCCGAGGCCCCAAGCTCTGGAACTCCCTCCCTAAACCTTTCCGCCTCTCTCTCCTCCTTTAAGATGCTCTTTGACCAAGCTTTGGGTCACCTGCTCTCATATCTCCTTCAGTGGTTCAGTGTTTGATAACGTTCCTGTGAAGCACCTTGGGAAGTTTTACTGCATTAAAGGCACTATACAGATGCAAAGTTGTGCTGTTGCTTCATCTCTATTTTAATGAAAGTGGTGAACTTTGGGCCTTTACACTCTCGGTCGCCTAGTCCTATAAAGTACTTTCTCCAGTTTGGAGTTGAGTCCCACTCCAGGGATAATCAGCCTGCTGCATCTTCCCACCACATGTGGGTTTCTGTGTAAGCTCCACAATCTGTTCAGCACCTCAACCCGCTGGGACCTTGTCGGTCAAATCTGATCTTGGGGAAACCTTTTGTGGCTGAGGGGTCCGAGCCCCTTGTAGAACCTGCCCAACTCACCTTCCATTCCTCCCAATGGGGGCTGGTGATCTGCTCAGCCAGATTAACCCAGCCAGAGGAGGTGAAAACTATCCCAAAATATGCATCCAGTGTGCTGGGACATTTTTCCAACAGACTCTTCCTTGGACATTGCTCAGTGTAACAAACTCAGCGTCTGGAGGCTGTGACAGGCACCATAGAAATGCAACTTGTTTCCCTTTGTTTCTTTAGGTACTGGATTTTGAGTGGATGGGGTGAGAGGGGGGAGACGGAGTGAGTGGGTGGGAGACGGAGTGAGGGGGTGGGAGACGGAGTGGGGGGGGAGACAGAGGGGGGGAGATGGAGTGGGGGGGGAGACGGGGTGTGAGGGGTGGATGGGGAGAAGGGGATGGACGGGGAGAGGGGGACGGAGTATGTGGGAGGGTGTGAGGTGGGGTACGGAGTGAGGGGGGTGTGGGGTTCGGGGTACAGGTTGATTTCTGGTTTTACTGATCTGACGCCACTTGGCTCCTTCCTGTTACCCCACTCTCTGCCTCCCCACTCCCCCCCGACCAATTACCCCCCCTCCACTGATTACCCACCCAATCACACGGATGCTCGAATTCCCTGCATTCCTACTTTGCTAATAATCTCGTGTGGAAACTGAGCAAATGCCTTCAGGAAGTCCATCTAGACAATATCCACAGAAACTCCCCTATCCATCAGGTTAATGGCCTTCTCAAAAAACTCACCCAATCTGATCACAAAACAACACTGACTCTTGGATCAGCTGATCTGTCAACAAGTGTTTAGTCACTCTGTCTCGCTCAGTAAAGGGTCGGACTGCCACCCTGTGTACAAAAGGAGAGCTGCGCAGAGAGAGTATGGGAGATGACAGAGAGAGAGAGATAGAATGAGGGTCAGAGAGAGAGAAATAGAATGAGAGTCACAGAGAGAGAGAGAGAGAAATGTCATAGTTACAAGATAGTTTTTCACAGGGAGAATTATTCGATAGTCAAAACCTTTACAACCATTCAGAGGAAGACTTGCATTTATATAGCACCTTTCACGACCTCAGGATAGCCCAAAGTGCTTCACAGCCAATGAAGTAGTTTTTTTTGAAGACTAGTCACTGTTGTAATAGTCATAGGAAATGCGGCAGCAAATTTTCACACAGCAAGCTCCCACAAACAGCAATGAGATAATGACCAGATAATCTGTTTTTAATTATGTTGGTTGAGGAATAAATATTGGCCTCAGGACACCGAGGAGAACTCCCCTGCTGTTCTTCGAATAGTGGCCGTGGGATCTTTTTACGTCCACCTGAGAGGGCAGACGGGGCCTCGGTTTAATGTCTCATCCGAAAGATGGTGTAATGTATTTGCTTCATGGGTTCTTTGCTTAAGAATTCATAGCAACACATTGCTATTAAGAACTAGTTGGTTTATTAGCAAAGCTTTAACAATCACACTACACATTACCAGTTCATCCACCAGGCTCACAACCACCTGCCCCATCGTGGATCCCCCGAACCCAACTGGCCGAGGTTTTATTGAGTCTTGTGAACATAACGTGACCGGCTAAACCACTCACAACTCAACAGCTCTGCAACTCTTTTGTTGTGAACAGAATAAAACATTAAATCAAGTGCCCCCTGATTAAAGGAGGGGGGGGGGGACACTCCAAACACTTTCAAACAAGTGCCCCCTTGTTTTTTTTTGAGGGCACTGAAAACATAGAAACATAGAAAATAGGTGCAGGAGTAGGCCATTCGGCTCTTCTAGCCTGCACCAACATTCAATAAGATCATGGCTGATCACTCCCTCAGTACCCCTTTCCTGCTTTCTCTCCGTACCCCTTGATCCCTTTAGCCATATGGGCCATATCTAACTCCCTCTTGAATATATCCAATGAGCTGGCATCAACAACTCTCTGCGGCAGGGAATTCCACAGGTTAACAACTCTCTGAGTGAAGAAGTCTCTCCTCATCTCAGTCCTAAATGGCTTACCCCTTATCCTAAGACGATGTCCCCTGGTTCTGGACTTCCCCAACATCGGGAACATTCTTCCTGCATGTAACATGTCCAGTCCCGTCAGAATTTTATAAGTTTCTATGAGATCCCCTCTCATCCTTCTAAACTCCAGTGAATGCAGGCCCAGTCGATCCAGTCTCCTCATATGTCTGTCCTGCCATCCCGGGAATCAGTCTGGTGAACCTTCGCTGCACTCCCTCAATAGCAACAACGTCCTTCCTCAGATTGGGAGACCAAAACTGAACACAATATTCCAGGTGAGGCCTCACCAAGGCCCTGTACAACTGCAGTAAGACCTCCCTGCTCCTATACTCAAATCCTCTAGCTATGAAGGCCAACATACCACTTGCCTTCTTCACCGCTTGCTGTACCTGCATGCCAACTTTCAATGACTAATGTACCATGACACCCAGATCTCATTGCACCTCCCCTTTTCCTAATCTGCCGCCATTCAGATTGTTGTGTCCTTACACGCTACTATAAATTCACACGAGGCACATTCTGCAGACAAAGTCACTCTGTGACCTAATCTATATTCACAGGCTCAAGAAGTGATGAAGGTGGGTGGAGCTTCCCCTTTTATACCTGAAACACCAGGCTAGGAGTGTCTCCCACAAGATCACCCCCTGTGGTCAAGGTGTGCATTTCTTAGGTGTAGAAAGTATGCAGTGTTGTTACATGAAGGTTACAGTTACATGAAGGTTACATATATGACAGATAATATTCTGCCTTCGTGTTTTTGCCACCAAAATGGATAATCTCACATTTATCGACATACTGCATCTGCCATGCATTTGCCCACTCACCTAACCTGTCCCAAGTCACCCTGCAGCTCACACCGCCACCCAGCTTAGTGTCATCTGCAAACTTGGAGATATTACACTCAATTCCTTCATCTAAATCATTGATGTATATTGTAAATAGCTGGGGTCCCAGCACTGAGCCCTGCGGCACTCCACTAGTCACTGCCTGCCATTCCAAAAAGGACCCGTTTATCCCGACTCTGCTTCCTGTCTGCCAACCAGTTCTCTATCCACATCAGTACATTACCCCCAATGCAATGTGCTTTAATTTTGCACACTAATCTCTTGTGTGGGACCTTGTCAAAAGCCTTTTGAAAGTCCAAATACACCACATCCACTGGTTCTCCCTTGTCCACTCTACTAGTTACATCCTCAAAAATTCCAGAGGTTTTGTCAAGCATGATTTCCCTTTCATAAATCCATGCTGACTTGGACCGACCCTGTCACTGCTTTCCAAATGTGCTGCTATTTCATCTTTAATAATTGATTCCAACATATTCCCCACTACTGATGTCAGGCTAACCGGTCTATAATTACCCGTTTTCTCTCCCTCCTTTTTTAAAAAGTGGTGTTGCATTAGCTACTCTCCAGTCCATAGGAACTGATCCAGAGTCGATAGCCTGTTGGAAAATGATCACCAATGCATCCACTATTTCTAGGGCCAATTCCTTAAGTACTCTGGGATGCAGACTATCAGGCCCTGAGGATTTATCAGCCTTCAATCCCATCAATTTCCCTTACACAATTTCCCGCCTAATAAGGATTTCCTTCAGTTTCTCCTTCTGTTTAGACAACTCTGTCCCCTAGTATTTCCGGAATGTTAATTGTGTCTTCTTTCGTGAAGACAGAACCAAAGTATTTGTTCAACTGGTCTGCCATTTCTTGGTTCCCCATTATAAATTCACCTGATTCTGACCACAAGGGACCTACGTTTGTCTTCACTAATCTTTTTCTCTTCACTAATCTTTTTCTCTTCACATATCTGCAGAAGCTTTTGCAGTCAGTTTTTATGTTCCCAGCAAGCTTCCTCTAATACTCTATTTTCCGCCTCCTAATTAAACACTTTGTCCTCCTCTCCTGAATTCTAAAATTCTCCCAGTCCTCAGGTTTGCTGCTTTTTCTGGCCAATTTATATGCCTCTTCCTTGGATTTAACACTATCCTTAATGTCCCTTGTTAGCCACGGTTGAGCCACCTTCCCCGTTTTATTTTTACTCCAGACAGGGATGTACAATTGTTGAAGTTCATCCATGTGATCTTTAAATGTTTGCCATTGCCTATCCATCGTCAACCCTTTAAGTATCATTTGCCAGTCTATTCTAGCCAATTCACACCTCATACCATCGAAGTTACCTTTCCTTAAGCTCAGGACCCTAGTCTCTGAATTAACTGTGTCACGCTCCATCTTAAGAAAGAATTCTACCATATTATGGTCGCTCTTCCCCAAAGGGCCTCGCACAACAAGATTGCTAATTAGTCCTTTCTCATTACACATCACCCAGTCTAGGATGGCCAGCCCTCTAGTTGGTTCCTCGACATATTGGTTTAGAAAACCATCCCTAATACACTTCAGGAAATCCTCCTCCACCGTATTGCTACCAGTTTGGTTAGCCCAATCTATATGTAGATTAAAGTCACCCATGAAAACTGCTGTACTTTTATTGCATGCATCCCTAATTTGTTGTTTGATGCTGTCCCCAACCTCACTACTACTGTTTGGTGGTCTGTACACAACTCCCACTAGCGTTTTCTGTCCTTTGGTATTTCGCACCTCCACCCATACAGATTCCACACCATCCAGGCTAATGTCCTTCCTTACTATTGTGTTAATTTCCTCTTTAACCAGCAACGCTACCCCACCTCCTTTTCCTTTCTGTCTATCCTTCCTGAATGTTGAATACCCCTGGAGGTTGAGCTCCCAGCCTTGGTCACCCTGGAGCCATGTCTCCGTGATGCCAATTATATCATATTTGTTCATTGCTGCCTGTGCAGTTAATTCGTCCACCTTATTATGAATACTCCTCGCATTGAGGCACAGAGCCTTCAGGTTTGTCTTTTTAACACACTTTGCCCCTTTAGAATTTTGCTGTAATGTGGCCCTTTTTGCTTTTTGTCTTGGGTTTCTCTACCCTCCACTTTAACTTTTCTTTGTTCTATCTTTTGCTTCTGCCCCCATTCTATTTCCCTCCGTCTCCCTGCATAGGTTCCCATCCCCCTCCCCAACAGTACTAGCAAACACTTCCCCTAGGACATTGGTTCTGGTCCTGCCCAGGTGCAGACCGTCTGGTTTGTACTGGTTCCACCTCCCCCAAAACCGGTTCCAATGTCCCAGGAATTTGAATCACTCCCTTCTGCACTACTCCTCAAGCCACGTATTCATCTTAGCTATCCTGCGATTCACTAGCACGTGCCACTGGTAGCAATCCTGAGATTACTACCTTTGAGGCCCTACTTTTTAATTTAACTCCTAGCTCCCTAAATTCAGTTTGTAGGACTTCATCCCATTTTCTTTACCTATATCATTGGTACCTATGTGCACCACGACAGCTGGCTGTTCACCCTCCCTCTCCAAAATGTCCTGCAATTGCTCCGAGACATCCTTGACCCTTGCACCAAGGAGGCAACATACCATCCTGGAGTCTCGATTGCGGCCGCAGAAACTCCTATCCCCCTTACAAAACACAAATTATCCAAGTGACCCCTGGCTAAAAGAGGGAGGGGGGGGCACTAAAACCGGCACACTAAACAAATTAAACTTTAGACATTTAAAGTCAAATTAAAATTTGGTTGAGCATACTCACAGGTGCATACATTACACTGCTTCCCCTTGTTTTAGAGGCAAGGTATTTATACAATATTTCAAAAGATTACTTATCATGGATAACAATTTTACAAATTTGGCTGCTGAGCCGGAGTATCTTGGAAGCGTTTAGCTTCCTCCTACTCTGACTTCCATTTCTGTGCAGTTGGTTGGCTATGCCCGTTTCCTAGATTCTCATTTGACCCAGAAGACCATCTTGGGGCATTTTTCTGTTTTCAGGGTGTGTAGCCCAGGCTTCCTGACCTCTATCCTCCTGTGTCCTCTTGAGTTTCCTTGAAACCCTTACATCCATCCTCCTGTTAGCTTTCTTCCGAAGATCTTCATATTCCCAGTTATCAATATCCTGTCTACTTGGTTTCCTTATTCCTGTCAAAAGCTCCCAAATTACTGACATAACTCATTGTCACATCCATATTGTCTTCTTAGCTTAATAGCTGTTAATCACTCTCAATAATGTTGAATTGCTTTTCAATTACTCTAAATGGCTTTCCACAAGCTCTATCTGCCAGTTCAACACTGTTCACTACTCACAAAAAGAATGGTACTGCCAGACTCTCATTGGCGAATCACGCTGCTGGTATATCTCCTTGCTGTGCTCCACTTGCATTTGCCTTCTCATAAAAGGAAACTCCACCAAAACTGCCCATGAAGAAACTCCCATCCTCGTCACCATTTTGTAATGTATTTGCTGCATGGGTTCTTTGCTTAAGAATTCATTGCAACACATTGCTGTTAAAAACTAGTTGGTTTATTAGCAAAGGTTTAACAATCACACTACACATTACCGGTTCAACTATTTTCGTTGTGCACTTTAAACAAATGCCCCCTGCAAGGGGGGGGTCACACTCCAAAGTACACTTTTTTCCAGTGCTCCTTTTTTTTGAGGGCACCAACACAAATTATACAAGTGCCCCTAGCTAAAAGGGGGGTGCACTAAAACTGGCAAATTAAACAAATTAAACTTTGGATATAAAATCAAATGAAAAATTTTGTTGCCAGGGAGGATGATACAGTCCAGTCCCTCTGATGCCCACCTGTCGCGGAAGGCTGCAAGCGTACCGGTGGACACCGCATGCTCCATCTCCAGGGACACCCTGGCACGAACGTAGCCACAGAAAAAAGGCAGGCAGTTGGGCTGAACGACCCCCTCAACTGCCCGCTGCCCAGTTATTGGCCACCTTGGCCATGCCCAGGAGCAGTCCCTACGAGGAGGCCCACCGACCTGCCCGCTCCCCTCCGCACCGGGTGCCGAAAGATCAGGAGCGTGGGACTGAAGTGCAGCCAGAAACCGAGGAGCAGCCCCTTCAAATATTGGAACAGGGGCTGCATCCTCACGCTCTGTATAAAAACATGGAACACGGACTCCCCAAGACTCAACAGCTCTGCAAATCCGTGAGCATACTCACAGGTGCATAGAGACGGCACTGCCGACAGTGCGGCACTCCCTCAGTACTGCCCCTCCAACAGTGCGACACACCCTCAGTACTGCCCCTCCGACAGTGCGGCACTCCCTCAGTACTGCCCCTCCGACAGTGCGGCACTCCCCCAGTACTGCCCCTCCGACAGTGCGGCACTCCCTCAGTACTGCCCCTCCGACAGTGCGGCACTCCCTCAGTACTGCCCCTCCGACAGTGCGGCACTCCCTCAGTACTGCCCCTCCCACAGTGCGGCATTCCCTCAGTACTGCCCCTCCGACAGTGTGGCACTCCCTCAGTACTGCCCCTCCGACAGTGCAGCGCTCCCTCAGTACTGCCCCTCCGACAGTGCAGCGCTCCCTCAGTACTGCCCCTCCGACAGTGCAGCACTCCCTCAGTACTGCCCCTCCGACAGTGCAGCGCTCCCTCAGTACTGCCCCTCCGACAGTGCGGCACTCCCTCAGTACTGCCCCTCCGACAGTGCGACACACCCTCAGTACTGCCCCTCTGACAGTGCGACACACCCTCAGTACTGCCCCTCCGACAGCGCAGTGCTCCCTCAGTCTTCTCTTCTTAGGCAGCCCCTCAGAGTTGAGGATTGTCATGTTTGTAACCTCCACATAACTGTAATCCTTATGTAACAACACTGTACACTGTATACACCTGAGTAATGCACACCTTGACCACAGGGGGTGAACTTGTGGGAGACACTCCTCACCTGGCCATCCAGGTATATAAAGGGAGGTCCCACGCAGGGTCTGCACTTCTTGGTCCTGGGAATAAAGGTTCAGGTCACGAAGTGACTTTGTCTGCAGTACATGCCTCGTGTGATTCTATCGTAAGGTGTAAGGACACTACATTTGGCAACGAGAAACGGGAATCAACGACCCACGAGGATGGCCACCGGTAGCACAGAGGAACATAGAAACATAGACATAGAAAATAGGTGCAGGAGCAGGCCATTCGGCCCTTCTAGCCTGCACCGCCATTCAATGAGTTCATGGCTGAACATTCAACTTCAGTACCCCATTCCTGCTTTCTCGCCATACCCCTTGATCCCCCTAGCAGTAAGGACCTCATCTAACTCCTTTTGAATATATTTAGTGAATTGGCCTCAACAACTTTCTGTGGTAGAGAATTCCACAGGTTCACCACTCTCTGGGTGAAGAAGTTCCTCCGCATCTCGGTCCTAAATGGCTTACCCCTTATCCTTAGACTGTGACCCCTGGTACTGTGTTGGTGAGGACTGGGATGATTTCGTTGAGAGGCTCCAGCAGAGCTTTGTCACGAAGGACTGGCTGGGAGAGGAAGCGGCTGGCAAGCGGAGGGCACATCTACTGACCAGCTGTGGATCCAAGACATCTGCGCTGATAAAAGACCTGATCGCACCCGAGAAGCCGGAGGACAAGCCTTTTGAAGAGCTCAGCACTCTGATCGGTGAGCACCTCAAACCAGGGAGCAGTATACACATGGCCCGGCACCAGTTCTACACACACCGGCGTCGGGAGGGACAAAGCATATCGGACTTCGTTGTGGACCTTCGGCGTTTGGCCAGCCTCTGTAAGTTCACAGACGCCTGCAGGGGGGAGATGTTAAGGGATTTCTTCATTGAGGGCATTGGTCATGCCGGGATTTTCAGGAAGCTTATTGAGACCAAGGACTTGATTTTGGAAAGGGCAACGTTGATAGCTCAGACCGTCATGGCAGGGGAAGAGGAGACCAAGATAATTTACGTGCGCAGCCCTGATTCCAATGTGGCGATGGACCAGGGAGTTAACATTGTTAACGAGACACAGAACCCCGCAGGCAGGCAAGGGCAATTCGACACCACTCAGGCAGCAACAGACTCTAGGGCGGGCCAGCAACAGAGACAATGGCAATTCACGCCATCACAAGGGACAATGCGTCCCGGGATGGGACCATTGACACTCAGCAACAGAGTGCTCAGGAGTAACCAAAGAGACAATCAGAGAGGAATGCCTGTTCACAGTTCCTTTGTTCACAACAATCTCAGCTCATGCTGGAGGTGCGGTGGCAAACATGCTGCGAGAACCTGTAGGTTTCAGCAATTTATCTGCAGAAACGGTAACTTCAGTGGACATCTGGCCAGAATGTGCAGAAAGCCCGTAGCGAGGCTAGTTTATGAGGCAGAGGAACCAGACGAGGGGTCTGCAAGGCAGGGTGATGCTTGGGGCAAAGCTATAGATGCTGAAGTCCAGCGGGTTCATGTGGCAGACATCCACAGCTCGTATACCAAAATGCCACCTATGATGATGAAAGTTCTATTAAATGGCATCCCAGTACGCATGGAGCTGGACACAGGAGCCAGCCAGTCACTTATGAGTGCCCAACAATTTGAAAAACTATGGCCACACAAAGCTAACAGGCCCAAACTGGAACGCATTGACTCGCAGTTACGGACATACACCAGAGAGATCATTCCAGTACTAGGCAGTGCAAACTTGGTGGTCACACACAATGGATCGGAGAACCGGCTGCCACTCTGGATTGTCCCGGGGAATGGTCCCGCGCTCTTGGGGAGGAGCTGGTTAGCCAAGATGAACTGGAAATGGGGGAATGTGCACGCCATTTCATCTGTGGAGCGAAGTTCATGCTCACAGGTCCCACAGAAATTCGAGCCACTTTTTCAACCAGGTGTCGGGACTTTTAAGGGCACCAAAGTAGTGATACGCATCACCCCGGACGCCAGACCAGTGCACCACAAAGCCAGAGCCGTGCCGTATGTGATGCTCGAGAGAATTAAGAGTGAGTTGGACAGGCTGCTAAGAGAGAGCATAATTTCACCTGTTGAATTCAGTGACTGGGCAAGCCCCATCGTTCCTGTCCTTAAAGAGGATGGCTCGGTCAGGATTTGTGGCGACTACAAGGCCACCATCAACCGAGTGTCACTACAAGACCAATACCCGCTTCCGAGAGTGGAGGACCTTTTTGCCACGCTGGCAGGTGGCAAGCTGTTCACTAAGTTGGACCTCACCTCAGCCTACATGACTCAGGAACTGGCTGAAGAATCCAAGCTTCTGACCATCATCACTACGCACAAGGGACTATTCGTTTACAACAGGTGTCCGTTCGGCATTCGTTCAGTGGCCGCTATCTTCCAGAGGAACATGGAAAGCTTGCTTAAATCCATCCCTGGAACAATCGTATTCCAAGATGACATCCTAATCACGGGTCGAGACACCGAGGAACACTTCCACAACCTGGAGGAGGTGCTATGCCGACTGGACCGGGTAGGCTTGCGACTAAAGAAGTCCAAGTGTGTGTTTTTGGCCCCAGAGGTCGAGTTTTTGGGCAGGAGGGTTGCCGCAGACGGGATCCGGCCTACCGAATCCAAAACGGAGGCGATCCGCCGTGTGCCCAGGCCCGGCAACACATCAGAGTTGCGGTCATTTCTGGGACTATTGAACGACTTCGGGAACTTTCTGCCGAACTTAAGCACATTGTTGGAGCCGCTGCACGTGCTCCTGTGTGCGCTCCTTCCGCTATTTACGCTTGGCCTCCGATTGCTCCCGACGATGAGACTCGAGGTGCTCAGCACCTTCCCGGATGTTCTTCCTCCACTTTGAGCGGTCTTGGGCCAGGGATTCCCAGGTGTCGGTGGGGATGTTGCATTTTTTCAAGGCGGCTTTGAGGGCGTCCTTGAAGCGTTTCTTCTGCCCACCTGGGGCTCGCTTGCCGTGTCGGAGCTCCGAGTAGAGCACTTGGTTTTGGGAGTCTCATATCGGGCATGTGGACAATGTGGCCTGCCCAACGGAGCTGATCGAGCGTGGTCAATGCTTCGATGCAGGGGATGTTGGCCCGAGTGAGGACACGGACGTTGGTGCGGTTATCCTGCCAATGGATTTGCAGGATCTTGTGGAGGCAGCGTTGGTGGTACTTCTCCAGTGTTTTGAGGTGCCTGCTGTACATAGTCCATGTCTCTGAACCATATAGGAGGGCAGATATCACTACTGCTTTGTAGACCATGAGCTTGGTGCTGGGTTTGAGGTCCTGGTCTTCAAACACTCTGTTCCTCAGGCGACTGAAGACACCACTGGCGCAGTGAAGGCGGTGTTGGACCTCGTCGTCGACATCTGCCTTCGTTGACAGGAGGATCCCGAGGTATGGAAAATGGTCTACATTGTCCAAGGCCTTGTTGTGGATTTTGATAACCGGGGGGCAGTGCTGTGTGCCGAGGGCAGGTTGGTAGAGGATCCTTGTCTTACGGATGTTTAGTGTAAGGCCCTTGTACGTTTCAGTGAAGGTGTTGATGATGGTTTGGAGTTCAGCCTTTGAGTGTGTGCAAACGCAAGCATTGTTTGCGTACTGTAATTCGATGAGACGATCTTGGATCGGGACTGGAGCTGACGGAGGTTGAACAGTTTCCCGTTTGTTCTCTAGATTAGCTCCACTCCAGCAGGGAGTTTACTGAGGGTGAGATAGAGCATTGCAGCAAGGAAGAGCGAGAAGAGGGTTGATGCGATGACACAGCCTTGCTTGACCCATGTCTGCATGTGGATTGGGTCTGTGGTGGATCTGTTGTCAGGATCACGGCCTGCATGTCATCGTGGAGCAGGCGGAGGATGGTGACAAACTTGAAGGCAGCCGAATTTGAGGAGGATGCTCCATTAAAAAATCCCTCATGGTTGACAGTGTCGAAGGCCTTTGTGAGGTCAAAGAAGGCCATGTACAGAGGTTGGTGCTGTTCCCTACATTTCTCTGGAATTTGACGCGCCGTGAAGATCATATCCATTGTGCCCCTTAGTGGGCGGAATCCGCATTGCGAC
This sequence comes from Pristiophorus japonicus, assembly GCF_044704955.1. Lineage (NCBI taxonomy): Eukaryota > Metazoa > Chordata > Chondrichthyes > Pristiophoridae > Pristiophorus > Pristiophorus japonicus. The sequence continues at coordinate 119,306 of NW_027254591.1, forward strand.
TCTGGGAGGAGCTCTTCAGCCACAGGGAGGCGATTCAGGAGGATTCTTGCGGTGACTTTCCCTGTGGCAGACAGCAGGGAAACTCCTCTGTAATTACCGCAATCGGAGTATCCCTTTTCTTGAAGATGGTCATGATTACGATGGCGATGTCTACGTCGAAACATCTGAGTTCCCAGGCAACGACAGCAGCTGCTGTTGGGTTGTCCATGAGGGTCCTGATGTTCCAGGTCCCGAACTTCATTTTAAAGGCTGGAAGATGACTGTGTGCAAATTATTTTAACGTGGGGCGGCCGTTGCACACCGGCTCCCACACGGGCTTGACGGAGCAAGGTCCTGGTCCAGTGACAAGGGGATCCAAGACGACTGGAGACCAGGCTCCGCCGCATGTGCCTCGTTCATACACACAAACTCAAACACACTCCTCCTGTCCTCCTTCCCACAGGACCTCTCTCTACGTGGAATTCATAGGATGCCATGTCGGCCCGCGCAGCGCCTTCCCTGGGCCACGGCCCCACTGCTGGTCTACGCTGCTCCGCTCCTCACCGGTCCCGACCTCCGCTCCTCATCCATCCCGACCTCCGCTCCTCATCCATCCCGACCTCCGCTCCTCACCCGTCCCGACCTCCGCACCTCACCGGTCCCGACCTCCGCTCCTCACCCGTCCCGACCTCCGCTCCTCACCCGTCCCGACCTCCGCTCCTCACCGGTCCCGACCTCCGCACCTCACCGGTCCCGACCTCCGCTCCTCACCCGTCCCGACCTCTGCACCTCACCCGTCCCGACCTCTGCACCTCACCCGTCCCGACCTCTGCACCTCACCGCTTCCGACCTCCGCTCCTCACCTGTCCCGACCTCCGCTCCTCACCCGTCCCGACCTCCGCTCCTCACCCGTCCCGACCTCTGCACCTCACCCGTCCCGACCTCCGCTCCTCACCTGTCCCGACCTCTGCACCTCACCCGTCCCGACCTCTGCACCTCACCCGTCCCGACCTCCGCTCCTCACCGGTCCCGACCTCCGCTCCTCATCCATCCCGACCTCCGCTCCTCATCCATCCCGACCTCTGCACCTCGCCCGTCCCGACCTCTGCACCTCACCTGTCCCGACCTCTGCACCTCACCCGTCCCGACCTCCGCTCCTCACCCGTCCCGACCTCCGCTCCTCACCCGTCCCGACCTCCGCTCCTCATCCATCCCGACCTCCGCTCCTCATCCATCCCGACCTCCGCTCCTCACCCGACCCGACCTCCGCTCCTCACCCGTCCCGACCTCTGCACCTCACCTGTCCCGACCTCCGCTCCTCACCCGTCCCGACCTCCGCTCCTCACCCGTCCCGACCTCCGCTCCTCGCCCGTCCCGACCTCCGCTCCTCGCCCGTCCCGACCTCTGCACCTCACCGCTTCCGACCTCCGCTCCTCACCCGTCCCGACCTCCGCTCCTCGCCCGCCCCGACCTCCGCTCCTCGCCCGTCCCGACCTCTGCACCTCACCGCTTCCGACCTCCGCTCCTCGCCCATCCCGACCTCTGCACCTCACCCGTCCCGACCTCCGCTCCTTGCCCGTCCCGACCTCTGCACCTCACCGCTTCCGACCTCCGCTCCTCACCCGTCCCGACCTCTGCACCTCACCGCTTCCGACCTCCGCTCCTCACCGCTTCCGACCTCCGCTCCTCGCCCGTCCCGACCTCCGCTCCTCACCCGTCCCGACCTCTGCACCTCACCCCTCCCGACCTCCGCTCCTCGCCCCTCCCGACCTCCGCTCCTCACCCCTCCCGACCTCCGCTCCTCGCCCCTCCCGACCTCCACTCCTCGCCGGTCCCGACCTCCGCTCCTCACCCCTCCCGACCTCCGCTCCTCACCGGTCCCGACGTCCGCTCCTCGCCCGTCCCGACCTCCGCTCCTCACCCCTCCCGACCTCCGCTCCTCGCCCGTCCCGACCTCCGCTCCTCACCGGTCCCGACCTCCGCTCCTCACCCCTCCTGACCTCCGCTCCTCACCCGTCCCGACCTCCGCTCCTCACCGGTCCCGACCTCCGCTCCTCACCGGTCCCGACCTCCGCTCCTCACCCGTCCCGACCTCCGCTCCTCACCGGTCCCGACCTCCGCTCCTCACCCCTCCCGACCTCCGCTCCTCACCCGTCCCGACCTCCGCTCCTCGCCCGTCCCGACCTCCGCTCCTCGCCCCTCCCGACCTCCACTCCTCGCCGGTCCCGACCTCCGCTCCTCGCCCGTCCCGACCTCCGCTCCTCGCCCCTCCCGACCTCCGCTCCTCACCCCTCCCGACCTCCGCTCCTCGCCCCTCCCGACCTCCGCTCCTCGCCCGTCCCGACCTCCGCTCCTCGCCCGTCCCGACCTCCGCTCCTCGCCCCTCCCGACCTCCGCTCCTCGCCCGTCCCGACCTCCGCTCCTCACCCGTCCCGACCTCTGCACCTCACCGGTCCCGACCTCCGCTCCTCGCCGGTCCCGACCTCCGCTCCTCGCCCCTCCCGACCTCCGCTCCTCACCCCTCCCGACCCCCGCTCCTCACCCCTCCCGACCTCCGCTCCTCGCCGGTCCCGACCTCCGCTCCTCGCCCGTCCCGACCTCCGCTCCTCACCCCTCCCGACCTCCGCTCCTCACCGCTTCCGACCTCCGCTCCTCGCCCCTCCCGACCTCCGCTCCTCGCCCGCCCCGATCCCCGCTCCTCGCCCCTCCCGACCTCCGCTCCTCACCGCTTCCGACCTCCGCTCCTCACCGGTCCCGACCTCCGCTCCTCGCCCGTCCCGACCTCCGCTCCTCGCCCCTCCCGACCTCCGCTCCTCACCCCTCCCGACCTCCGCTCCTCACCCCTCCTGACCTCCTCTCCTCACCCCTCCCGACCTCCGCTCCTCACCCGTCCCGACCTCCGCTCCTCACCCCTCCCGACCTCCGCTCCTCGCCCGTCCCGACCTCTGCACCTCGCCGGTCCCGACCTCCGCTCCTCACCGGTCCCGACCTCCGCTCCTCGCCCGTCCCGACCTCCGCTCCTCACCGGTCCCGACCTCCGCTCCTCACCCGTCCCGACCTCCGCTCCTCACCCCTCCCGACCTCCGCTCCTCGCCCGTCCCGACCTCTGCACCTCGCCCGTCCCGACCTCCGCTCCTCGCCGCTTCCGACCTCCGCTCCTCGCCCGTCCCGACCTCTGCACCTCACCCCTTCCGACCTCCGCTCCTCACCGGTCCCGACCTCCGCTCCTCACCGTTTCCGACCTCCGCTCCTCGCTGGTCCCCGACCTCCGCTCCTTGCCCGTCCCGACCTCTGTTCCTCGCCCGTCCCGACCTCCGGACCTCACCGTTCCTCCAACTCCTGGGTCCCTACCCCTCCTCCGGACTCGGCCTCGCTTCAAGATACGCCACCAATCAGCTCCCTCGACCAGGCCAACAACTCCAGCATCGAAGCACTGACCACACTCGACCAGCTCCGCTGGGCAGGCCACATTGTCCACACACCAGACACCAGACTCCCAAAGCAAGCGCTCTGCTTGGAACTCCTTCATGGCAAATGATCCAAAGGTGAGCAGAGGAAACGTTACAAGGACACCCTTAAAACCTCCCTGATAAAGTGCAAAATCCCCACTGACACCTGGGAGTCCCTGGCTAAAGGCCACCTTAAGTGGAGGAAGTGCATCTGGGAGGGCACTGAGCACCTCGAGCCTCATCGCCGAGAGCGTGCAGAAACCAAGCGCAGGCAGCGGAAGGAGCGTGCGGCAAACCAGTCCCACCCTCCCCTTCCCTCAACCACTGTCTGCCCCACCTGTGACAGAGACTGTGACTCTCGTATTAGACTGTTCAGCCACCTAAGGACTCATTTTTAGAGTGGAAGCAAGTCTTCCTGGATTCCGAGGGACTGCCTATGGTGATGATGATGACCTGGATTTCGGTGACGTTGATTTTGTCGCCCTCTCGGGACGGCTCGGGCTTCTCCCTGCGATGGCTCCTGGAGTCTCCAACCAGGTCGGGTCGGGTCGATGAAGTACTGCCCCTCCGACACTGCGGCGTTGCCTCAGTACTGCCCCTCCGACAGTGCGGCACTCCCTCAGTACTGCCCCTCTGACAGTGCGGCGCTCCCTCAGTACTGCCCCTCCGACAGTGCGGCGCTCCCTCAGTACTGCCCCTCCGACAGTGCGGCACTCCCTCAGTACTGCCCCTCCGACAGTGCGGCGCTCCCTCAGTACTGCGCCTCCGACAGTGCGGCGCTCCCTCAGTACTGCACCTCCGACAGTGCAGCGCTCCCTCAGTACTGCCCCTCCGACAGTGCAGCACTCCCTCGGTACTGCCCCTCCGACAGTGCAGCGCTCCCTCAGTACTGCCCCTCCGACAGTGCGGCACTCCCTCAGTACTGCCCCTCCGACAGTGCGGCACTCCCTCAGTACTGCCCCTCCGACAGTGCGCGCTCCCTCAGTACTGCATTGGAATGTCGGCCTGGATTTTGGTGCTCAACTCTATGGAGTGGGATTTGGACCCTCTGACTCAGAGATGAGAGAGATCCTGCTGGAAATGTGAAAATTCTGGAAACGCACAGCCAATCGCGAGTTCTGCCTTTCCTCGGATGCATCGCTCCCTGACCTAAAGCTGGAGTGGAGCGGTGGGCGGCAGTGACTCTCCCACGACAGCAGGGGGCGCCGAGTGTAAATGACTGAGGCAGAGAGAGGGCGGCACCTCTTGCGTCGGCGAGCAGCGCGGTGGTCAGACTGACGCAGCAACAGCAGCGTGGCGCTAAGGTCGAACACGGCGGCGCTGGAACGCACAATGCGGGCGGCGAGTGAGAGCTGAGCGACCGGGCGAGCCATCGCCATGCTCTGCTGCGCTCGGTGTTGGATGGGAGGGGCGGATGGTGCCGGATGCTGCTTGCTGAACTCACGGAGTCGGGGCTGAGGGCGAGGGCTGCCCGTAGGCCCCGAACCTGAGAGAAGGGAAATCAGCCAGGGTTCCTGTTCCTGATCACTGCCCAGTGACCCCTGGCTTAGAGAGAGGGGAAATCAGCCAGAGTTCCTGTTCCTGATCACTGCCCAGTGACCCCTGGGTTAGAGAGAGAGGGGAAATCAGCCAGGATTCCTGCTCCTGATCTCTGCCCAGTGACCCCTGGGTTAGAGAGAGAGGGGAAATCAGCCAGGGTTCCTGTTCCTGATCACTGCCCAGTGACCCCTGGGTTAGAGAGAGGGGAAATCAGCCAGGGTTCCTGCTCCTGATCACTGCCCAGTGACCCCTGGGTTAGAGAGAGGGGAAATCAGCCAGGGTTCCTGCTCCTGATCACTGCCCAGTGACCCCTGGGTTAGAGAGAGAAGGGAAATCAGCCAGGGTTCCTGTTCCTGATCTCTGCCCAGTGACCCCTGGGTTAGAGAGAGAGGGGAAATCAGCCGGGGTTCCTGCTCCTGATCACTGCCCAGTGACCCCTGGGTTAGAGAGAGAGGGGAAATCAGCCAGGGTTCCTGCTCCTGATCACTGCCCAGTGACCCCTGGGTTAGAGAGAGGGGAAATCAGCCAGGGTTCCTGTTCCTGATCTCTGCCCAGTGACCCCAGGGTTAGAGAGAAGGGAAATCAGGCAGGGTTCCTGCTCCTGATCACTGCCCAGTGACCCCTGGGTTAGAGAGAAGGGAAATCAGCCAGGGTTCCTGCTCTTGATCACTGCCCAGTGACCCCTGGGTTAGAGAGAGGGGAAATCAGCCAGGGTTCCTGCTCCTGATCACTGCCCAGTGACCCCTGGGTTAGAGAGAAGGGAAATCAGCCAGGATTCCTGCTCCTGATCACTGCCCAGTGACCCCTGGGTTAGAGAGAGAGGGGAAATCAGCCAGGGTTCCTGCTCCTGATCACTGCCCAGTGACCCCTGGGTTAGAGAGAGGGGAAATCAGCCAGGGTTCCTGCTCCTGATCACTGCCCAGTGACCCCTGGCTTAGAGAGAGGGGAAATCAGCCAGGGTTCCTGCTCCTGATCTCTGCCCAGTGACCCCTGGGTTAGAGAGAGGGGAAATCAGCCAGGGTTCCTGCTCCTGATCACTGCCCAGTGACCCCTGGGTTAGAGAGAAGGGAAATCAGCCAGGGTTCCTGCTCCTGATCACTGCCCAGTGACCCCTGGGTTAGAGAGAGAGGGGAAATGAGCCAGGGTTCCTGCTCCTGATCACTGCCCAGTGACCCCTGGGTTAGAGAGAGGGGAAATCAGCCAGGGTTCCTGCTCCTGATCACTGCCCAGTGACCCCTGGCTTAGAGAGAGGGGAAATCAGCCAGGGTTCCTGCTCCTGATCTCTGCCTAGTGACCCCTGGGTTAGAGAGAGGGGAAATCAGCCAGGGTTCCTGCTCCTGATCACTGCCCAGTGACCCCTGGGTTAGAGAGAGGGGAAATCAGCCAGGGTTCCTGCTCCTGATCACTGCCCATTGACCCCTGGGTTAGAGAGAGAGGGGAAATCAGCCAGGGTTCCTGTTCCTGATCTCTGCCCAGTGACCCCTGGGTTAGAGAGAGAGTGGAAATCAGCCAGGGTTCCTGCTCCTGATCATTGCCCAGTGACCCCTGGGTTAGAGAGAGAGGGGAAATCAGCCAGGGTTCCTGCTCCTGATCACTGCCCAGTGACCCCTGGGTTAGAGAGAGGGGAAATCAGCCAGGGTTCCTGTTCCTGATCTCTGCCCAGTGACCCCAGGGTTAGAGAGAAGGGAAATCAGCCAGGGTTCCTGCTCCTGATCACTGCCCAGTGACCCCTGGGTTAGAGAGAAGGGAAATCAGCCAGGGTTCCTGCTCTTGATCACTGCCCAGTGACCCCTGGGTTAGAGAGAGGGGAAATCAGCCAGGGTTCCTGCTCCTGATCACTGCCCAGTGACCCCTGGTTAGAGAGAGGGGAAACCAGCCAGGGTTCCTGTTCCTGATCTCTGCCCAGTGACCCCGGGGTTAGAGAGAGGGGAAATCAGCCAGTGTTCCTGTTCCTGATCACTGCCCAGTGACCCCTGGGTTAGAGAGAGGGGAAATCAGCCAGGGTTCCTGTTCCTGATCACTGCCCAGTGACCCCGGGGTTAGAGAGAGGGGAAATCAGCCAGGGTTCCTGCTCCTGATCATTGTCCAGTGACCCCTGGGTTAGAGAGAAGGGAAATCAGCCAGGGTTCCTGCTCCTGATCACTGCCCAGTGACCCCTGGGTTAGAGAGAAGGGAAATCAGCCAGGGTTCGTGCTCTTGATCACTGCCCAGTGACCCCTGGGTTAGAGAGAGGGGAAATCAGCCAGGGTTCCTGCTCCTGATCACTGCCCAGTGACCCCTGGGTTAGAGAGAGGGGAAATCAGCCAGGGTTCCTGTTCCTGATCACTGCCCAGTGACCCCGGGGTTAGAGAGAGGGGAAATCAGCCAGGGTTCCTGTTCCTGATCACTGCCCAGTGACCCCGGGGTTAGAGAGAGGGGAAATCAGCCAGGGTTCCTGTTCCTGATCACTGCCTACTGACTCCCGCCGTGAAGCAGTCCGAGGCTATCGGCGAAGGACATGGTGAAGCTCAGCTGTGATGTTCCCCAAGGTCGAAGTTCGTGCCTTTTCTCGCTGTCGAAGTTCACAGATGAGGAATGGGCCCTTGGGTGCAGCATAGCGGGGCACTCAGTCCATCCTGGTGAGAGGAATGGTGGGGAAAGGTCACAGAACTGCTCATTGTTTCTTGACCCCGTTACCCCATTATTTGTGCCCCACTCCCGCAATGCTGAAGTCAGTCAGTGCAGGATTGTGGGTTTGTGAGGCCAGGAATCAATGGATTGCTGCTGACGTGTGGGGGCAGTCACTCTGGACCACCAGCATCTGGGCTGGCATCTCGCTCAGAGACTGGCTGGAGGGCGAAGTCAGGGACCAACCTCTGGTTAGAGGCTGGGTCCAGGGAATGTTCCGGTGAAGGGGTCAGACAGAGTGAGAGAGGCAGAGAGTGAGAGAGGTAGAGAGTGAGAGAGGCAGAGAGTGAGAGTGAGAGAAGTAGAGAGTGAGAGTGAGAGAGGCAGAGAGTGAAAGAGGCAGAGAGTGAAAGAGGCAGAGAGTGAGAGAGGCAGAGAGTGAGAGGCAGAGAGGCAGAGAGTCAGAGAGTCAGAGAGGCAGCGAGTCAGAGAGGCAGAGAATGAGATATATATATATATGAGAGATTTCATATCAGGCCACATAAGGAGATATTAGGGCAGGTGACCAAAAGGTTTGTCAAAGAAGTAGGTTTTAAGGAGCATCTTAAAGAAGGAGAGAGATGCAGAGGTTTAGGGAGGACGTTCCAGAGCTTGGGACCCAGGAGCGGAAGGCACGGCCATCGATGGTGGAGCGATTACAATCGGGGTTGCATAAGAGGCCAGAATTTGCGGAGCGCAGAGACCTTGGAGGGTTGTGGGGCTGGAGGAGGTTGCAGAGATAGAGAGAGGGATTTGAACAACATGACAAGAATTTTAAAATTCAGGCATTGCCAGACCGGGAGCTAATGTAGGTCAGCGAGCACAGGGGGGAGATGGGTCAGCGAGCACAGGGGGGAGATGGGTCAGCGAGCACAGGGGGGAGATGGGTCAGCGAGCACGGGGGGGAGATGGGTCAGCGAGCACAGGGGGGAGATGGGGCAGCGAGCACAGGGGGCGATGGGGCAGCGAGCACAGGGGGGAGATGGGTCAGCGAGCACAGGGGGCGATGGGGCAGCGAGCACAGGGGGCGATGGGGCAGCGAGCACAGGGGGCGATGGGTCAGCGAGCACAGGGGGAGATGGGTCAGCGAGCACAGGGGGCGATGGGTCAGCGAGCACAGGGGGCGATGGGTCAGGGAGCACAGGGGGCGATGGGGCATCGAGCACAGGGGGCGATGGGTCAATGAGCACAGGGGGCGATGGGTCAGTGAGCACAGGGGGCGATGGGTCAGTGAGCACAGGGGGCGATGGGTCAGTGAGCACAGGGGGCGATGGATCAGTGAGCACAGGGGGCGATGGGGCAGCGAGCACAGGGGTCGATGGGGCAGCGAGCACAGGGGGTGATGGGTCAGCGAGCACAGGGGTCGATGAGGCAGCGAGCACAGGGGGCGATGGGTCAGCGAGCACAGGGGGCGATGGGTCAGCGGGACTCGGTGCGAGTTAGGACACGGGGCACAGGGGGTGATGGGTGAGCAGGACTTGGCGCAAGTTAGGACACGGGCTGCTGAATTTTGGATGAGCTGCAGTTTATTATATAGGGCCCTGGTGTGACCACACCTGGAGTATTGTGCACAGTTTTGGTCTCCTTACCTAAGGAAGGATATACTTGCCATTGAGGGAGTGCAACGAAGGTTCACCAGACTGATTCCTGGGATGGGGGGATTGTCCTCTGAGGAGAGATTGAGTAGATTAGGCCTATACTCTTTGGAGTTTAGAAGAATGAGAGGTGATCTCATTGAAACTTATACCATTTTTGAAGGGCTTGATAGAGTAGATGCTGGGAGGATATTTCCCCAAGCAGAGAGAGTCAAGAACCAGGGTCACAGTCTCAGGATAAGGGGTCGGCCATTTAGGACTGAGATGAGGAGAAACTTCTTCATCAGAGTTTTGTGACTCTCTGGAATTCTCACCTTCACAAGGGCAATTAGGGAAGGCCAATATATGCTGGCTATGCTAACGATACCCACATCCCAGGATCAAATTGTTTAAAATTCTGCTGGGTTTAATCTGTGATCCTGTCCTGGGTTTAATCTGTAATCCTGTCCTGGGTTTAATCTGTAATCCTGTCCTGGGTTTAACCTGTGATCCTTTCTCGGGTTTAATCTGTAATCCTGTCTCGTGTTTAACCTGTGAACCTGTCCTGGGTTTAACCTGTGATTCTATCCTGGGTTTAACCTGCGATTCTATCCTGGGTTTAATCTGTGATTCTATCCTGGGTTTAACCTGTGATTCTATCCTGGGTTTAACCTGTGATTCTATCCTGGGTTTAACCTGTGATTCTATCCTGGGTTTAACCTGTGATTCTATCCTGAGTTTAACCTGTGATCCTGTCCTGGGTTTAATCTGTGATTCTATCCTGGGTTTAATCTGTGATTCTATCCTGGGTTTAATCTGTGATTCTGTCCTGGGTTTAATCTATGATTCTATCCTGGGTTTAATCTGTGATTCTATCCTGGGTTTAATCTGTGATCCTGTCCTGGGTTTAACCTGTGATTCTATCCTGGGTTTAATCTGCGATTCTAACCTGGGTTTAATCTGTGATTCTATCCTGGGTTTAATCTGCGATTCTATCCTGGGTTTAATCTGTGATTCTATCCTGAGTTTAATCTATGATTCTGTCCTGGGTTTAATCTGTGATTCTGTCCTGGGTTTAATCTGTGATTCTGTCCTGGGTTTAATCTATGATTCTATCCTGGGTTTAATCTGTGATTCTATCCTGGGTTTAATCTGTGATCCTGTCCTGGGTTTAACCTGTGATTCTATCCTGGGTTTAATCTGCGATTCTAACCTGGGTTTAATCTGTGATTCTATCCTGGGTTTAATCTGCGATTCTATCCTGGGTTTAATCTGTGATTCTATCCTGAGTTTAATCTATGATTCTGTCCTGGGTTTAATCTGTGATTCTGTCCTGGGTTTAATCTGTGATTCTATCCTGGGTTTAACCTGTGATTCAATCCTGGGTTTAATCTGCGATTCTAACCTGGGTTTAATCTGTGATTCTATCCTGGGTTTAATCTGCGATTCTATCCTGGGTTTAATCTGTGATTCTGTCCTGGGTTTAATCTGTGATTCTGTCCTGGGTTTAATCTGTGATTCTATCCTGGGTTTAACCTGTGATTCTATCCTGGGTTTAATCTGCGATTCTAACCTGGGTTTAATCTGTGATTCTGTCCTGGGTTTAATCTGTGATTCTATCCTGGGTTTAATCTGTGATTCTATCCTGGGTTTAACCTGTGATTCTATCCTGGGTTTAATCTGCGATTCTAACCTGGGTTTAATCTGTGATTCTGTCCTGGGTTTAATCTGTGATTCTATCCTGGGTTTAATCTGCGATTCTAACCTGGGTTTAATCTGTGATTCTGTCCTGGGTTTAATCTGTGATTCTATCCTGGGTTTAATCTGTGATTCTGTCCTGGGTTTAATCTGTGATTCTGTCCTGGGTTTAATCTGTGATTCTATCCTGGGTTTAACCTGTGATTCTATCCTGGCTCTCCTCAGGTACTGTCCCCTTCTCCCTCAAATCTGCCATCATCACCCCTCTCAAAAAACACACCCTTGATCCCTCCATCCTTGCAAACTATCACCCCATCTCCAACCTCCCTTTCCTCTCCAAAGTTTGACCGTGTTGTCCCCTCCCAAATCCGTGCCCATCTTTCCCACAATTCCATGTTTGAATCCAGTTTCCGCACCTGCCACAGTACCAAAACGGCTCTCATCAAAGTCACAAATATCCCTCCTCATCCACCTGGACCTGTCTGCAGCCATTGACACAGTTGACCACTCTATCCTCCTCCAACGCCTCCATCATGGTCCAGCTGGGTGGGACTGCACTCGCCTGGTTCCATTCTTATCTATCTAATCGTAGTCAGAGAATCACCTGCAACGGTTTCTCCTCCCGTCCGCATCGTTACCTCTGGTGTCCCCCCAGGATCTATCCTTGGCCCCTCCTATTTCCCATCTACATGTTACCCCTTGGTGACATCATCCAAAAACACAGCGTCAGTTTCCACATGTACGCTGATGACACCCAGCTCTACCTCACCCCCACTTCCCCCGACCCCTCCACGGTCTCTAAATTGTCAGACCGCTTGTCCCACATCCAGTTCAGGATGAGCAGAAACTTTCTCCAATTAAATATTGGGAAGACCGAAGCCATTGTTTTCAGTCCCCGCCACAAACTCTGTTCCCTAGCCACTGACTCCATCCCTCTCCCCAACTTCTGTCCGAGGATGAACCACACTGTTTGCAACCTTGGCGTCATTTTTGACTCTGTAATGAGCTTCCGGCCATATATCCACAGCATAACTAAAACCGCCTATTTCCACCTCCGTAACATCGCCCGTCTCCACCTTTGCCTCAGCTTATCCACTGCTGAAACCTTCATCCATGCCTTTGTTACCTCTAGACTTGACTATTCCAACGGTCTCCCACATTCCACCCTACATAAACTAGAGGTGATCCAAAACTCAGCTGCCCGTGTCCTAACTCGCACCAAGTCCCGCTCACCATCACTCCCTGTGCTCGCTGACCTACATTAACTTCCGGTTAAGCAACGCCTCGATATCAAAATGCTCCTTATTTTCGAATCCCTTCATGGCCTTGCCCCTCCCTATCTCTGTAATCTCCTCCAGCTCCCCCTCTGCCCCCCGTGATGTCTGCGCTCCTCTAATTCTGCCCTCCTGAGCATCCCTGATTATAATCGCTCCACCATTGCTGTCCATGCCTTCTGTTGCCTGGGCCCCAAGCTCTGGAACTCCCTCCCTAAACCTCCGTATCCTCCTTCAAGACGCTCCTTAAAACCGACCTCTTTGACCAAGCTTTTGGTCACTTGCGCTAATTTCTATTTTTGCAGCTCGGTGTCAAATTTCTATCACATTATACTCCTGTGAAGCGCCTTGGGACGTTTCACGATGTTAAAGGTGCTATATAAATGCAAGTTGTTATATTTAATGTGAGGTCCTGGCCCGGGTTGGATGGGGTTCTGGTCCTGGTTGAGTGAGGAGTTGAGTGGGTTCCTGGCCCGGGTTGGGGGGTCCTGACCCGGGACTGACTCTCTCTGTGTAACTCACTCCCAGCCCCAGTGATGCCGCCACACGGTGTCTCTGTCCTCCACTCTGGCTCTCCAGCCCAAACTAACGGGAAAGGCAGAGACAGGCTCGGCACACCAAGTGCGGCAACTGGCAAACACTGCTCCAGCTGGCAAACACGCCGAATGTTTGGGCCAGGGCTGTTCTTGGTTAAAGCAGGCATTTGTGCCGAGTGTTTGGGAGTGGGAGAGTGTGAGAGGGAGAGCGGAGGGAGGGAGAGGAGCGGCAGAACCGAGCTCTGACCGTCCAGTCCCGCTGTTGCAGGTCCGCGATGCGAGCCGAGGGGCCGGAGGGAGCGGGCCGGCAGTGAGCAGCAAGGCTGGAGCATGTTGTCCGGAGAGCGGGCCAGCAACCTCTCCCGGCACAGCCTCAACTTCCCCGTGGGCTTACTGATCACTTCACCCAAGAGGAGACTGGCCAGGTTGGGAAGGAAGCACAGCAACGGATCCCTGCAGTAAGTACAGCACTCGGGAACTGTGACTAGGAGCAGGGAGAGGGAGAAAGAGAGATAGAGTGGGAAAGAGAAAAGGAGAGACAGAGCGAGAGAGAATGGGAAAGAGAGATACTGATGGAGAGTGGGAGAGAGTGATGGAGAGTGGGAGAGAGAGAGTGATGGAGAGTGGGTGGGAGAGAGAGAGAGAGAGTGATGGAGAGTGGGAGAGAGAGAGAGAGTGATGGAGAGTGGGAGAGAGAGAGAGAGAGTGGGAGAGAGAGAGAGGGAGAGTGGGAGAGAGAGTGGGAGAGAGAGAGAGAGAGTGATGGAGAGTGGGAGAGAGGGAGAGTGGGAGAGAGTGAGAGTGGGAGAGAGAGAGAGTGAGAGTGGGAGAGAGAGAGAGTGAGAGTGGGAGAGAGAGAGAGTGGGAGAGAGAGAGAGTGATGGAGAGTGGGAGTGGGAGAGAGAGAGAGTGATGGGGAGTGGGAGAGAGAGTGATGGAGAGTGGGAATGGGAGAGAGTGATGGAGAGTGGGAGAGAGAGAGTGATGGAGAGTGGGAGAGAGATGGAGAGTGAGAGAGAGAGAGAGAGTGTGATGGAGAGTGGGGAGAGAGAGAGAGAGAGTGATGGAGAGTGATGGAGAGTGGGAGAGAGGAGAGTGATGAGAGTGGGAGTGGAGAGAGAGAGAGTGATGGGAGTGGGAGAGAGAGTGATGGGGAGTGGGAGAGAGAGTGATGGAGAGTGGGAATGGGAGAGAGAGTGGAGAGAGAGTGATGGAGAGTGGGACAGAGGGGGAGAGAGAGTGATGGAGAGTGGGAGAGTGGAGAGAGAGTGATGGAGAGTGGGAGAGAGAGTGATGGAGAGTGGGAGAGAGAGTGATGGAGAGTGGGAGAGAGAGAGAGTGATGGAGAGTGGGAGAGAGATGGAGAGTGAGAGA